>NW_012115255.1:2866135-2867303 GCF_000951035.1 Colobus angolensis palliatus | reverse complement strand
CCACCACGCCCGACTAATTTTGTATTTTTAGTAGAGACGGGGTTTCTTCGTGTTGATCAGGCTGGTCTCGAACTCCCAACCTCAGGTGATGCACCTGCCTCGAACTCCCAAAGTGCTGGGACTGCAGGCGTGAGTCACCGTGCCCAGCCTTTGCCTTTTATCTTCTTAAAGGACACCAGCCCTTAGATTTAGCTTCATCTTATGCCCAGCACAAATATGCCTTAACTTAAATTACTCTGAAAAGACTCAGTTTCTGAATACGGTCACATTTACAAATTCTGGGTGAATATTTGAGGGACACTATTCAATGCAGTATAGTTACAAAATCATTTTTATCATAATGTAGTTTCTTCTCAACATTTTTGCTCTAAATTTTATGAAACTTGAAACTTTCTGAGCTATTAACATACATGTTCAAATTTATATAAAGTTTAGTGTGTCTATTTTTCATTTTTGGTAGTCTTATATTCTTTTTTTCCTGCATACTCAGTGTATTACAGTGTTTTTAATAGCATTTTAAATATCTATATTTTTCTTCAGGAGAAGGCATCAAAGATGAAATTTTCCTTTTAGATCTATCAGTTAATATCTTCTCTTTTGTCATAGTTTATTTACAGTTCCTGGCTTATGTAAGTAATAGGCTCAGTATTTTATAGTGACACATGAGAACAGCTTATGAAATAAGACATAAACCGTGGAAGTATAATGTGCTATTTTTCTGTGGTTCTTCGAAGAAACTGAATCAGACAGCAATCTGCTTGAAGATACAACTCACAGCTGAGAAATAAAATTTTTAAAGGAGGTAAGTTCCAAGAGAAAGAATGTAAACAATAAGCTTACTCTCAGGTTGAACTTAGGAAAAAAAATATAAGAAATATAATGACAAGTTTGATAATAAGTGGAGTGAAGAAAGTGGAGATTTGAGAGGACCTATTTCTACAAATTACCGCTTCATTGAATTGGAACGTTATTTTAAATGATATTAAAAATTTAAAAATATAATACTACATATTTTTAGATAATTAAAAGATATAGTATACATGATATTATATTTAGTATTATATAATACACATAAATTAATATATAATGCTACATTTTATAGTACTTAACTAATATATAATATATATGAATACATTATGAATAAAAATATACTATTAATATTCTGTAT
>NW_012115255.1:2859604-2864955 GCF_000951035.1 Colobus angolensis palliatus | reverse complement strand
GCCTCCCAAAGTGCTGGGATTACAGGCTTGAGCCACCGCGCCCGGCCCTGGGTAAGTTCTAACGGTAAAGTCAACACAGTTTGGTCACAAGTTTTTTGAGGGATGCAAAAGAAATAGAGTAGTGAGGAGGAATTCCTGTTAAGAATTAAGATAAGAGCATCAATGAAAATGTGGTAAGTCAAGAGCTACACTCTTTCATGGAGAGACCAACAGATTGTACAAAAATGTGTGAAATGGGGTCCCTTGCATTATGGGGTGAAATGGAAGTGATCGGGGGAGCACAGGGTTTGATGATATAAGACACAGAGCAGGAGACTGAAATTTCTGCTTCTAGTCCTGATGGAATAGCAGAGACCCACCTTCTACCATCAACGAGCCAGCAAAACATATGAAATAACAGTGTTCAGACAGAGGAGCACAGACAGAGTGCTGGTCAGGACATGGGGCAAACGAGAACTCTCACCAATGCGCTGCTGGGAGTGGACAGTTGAATAGGACCTTTGGAAAACTGTGGGGTCATTTGCTATAAATTTAAATATGTTCTTAATATATGGCACAGTCATCCCACTGTTAGATGGTTATTGAAGAGACGTGAACTTCTGTGCTTTCAAAAACCTGTACATGAATGTTTTTAGCAGCTTTATTGATAATGGCCAAATACTAGAAATCACCCAAATGTCCCTCACATTCACAGTGGCACATTCACACAGTGGAATCCCGCTTTGCAATATAAAAGAATGAGCTAGTGATGTGTGCAACAGCATGGTTCGATCTTGAATGCATTTTGCTAAGTGAAAGAAGCAAGTAAAAAGCTGCACGTGTACAATCCATTTATGTGACACCAGGGAAAAGGCAGAATTATAAAAAAGAAAAGCAGACTACTTGGGGGAAGCTCTCCCTACAAAGGAGCTGCACCAGGAAAATTTTGGGGGGATTAACTGAACTTTTCCACATCGTTCATTTTGTTTTTTTTTTTAGAGGCAGGGTCTCACTGATGCCTAGGCTGGAATGCAGTGGCACCATCATAGCTAACTGCAGCCTTGCACTTACAGGCTCAAGTGATCCTTCTGCCTCAGCCTCCCAAGTCTCTGGGAGTACAGGCACTCACCACCACTCTTGGCTAATTAAAAAAAATAATATTGTAGAGACAGGATCTTTCGCTCTGTTTCCTAGGCTGACCTTGAACTTCTGGCTTCCAATGATCCTCCTGCCTTGACCTCCTAAAATACTGGGATTGCAGGTTGTGAGTCACTGTGCCCAGATCCTACATTTTGATTGTGGTGCTTACATAAATTTTATACATTGTCTAAACTCATATGAATATATGCTACAAAGATCGAATTTTCCTGTGTGTAAATCTTAAAAATGCCAAGTGAAATGATCAAATTCCTGGAAAAATATTAATTCCTAAAATGGACTCAAGGAACGGTAGGCTTGGATGGAAAAATCACTATAGAAGAAATTTATGAATGCAAGTCAAAACAAACAAAAACACACATCCAACTGAACAGACGAAAGGACATATGCCCAATTCATTATCGACAGAGGCACAAAGTAAACTCAATGAAAGATAACTTTTCAGCACATGGGTGCTGGAGCATTAGACATAAATAGGCAAAATAAAAAATAAAAGAAAAGAACCTTGAGTTAAATTTTGCACCTTTTACAAAAATCAACTCAAAATCAAACAAAGATTTAAATGTAAGACCTGCAGCTGTAATGCTTTTAGAGAAGAGCACACACACAGAGGGACACTTTTGGATCTCAGGCTATGCAAAGCTTGACACTGAAAGCATTACCTGTAAAAAAGATTGATAATTTGGACCTCCTCAAAATCAAAAGCTTTTTCCCTGAGAAAGACCTTGTGCAAAGGACAAAAAGTCAAACTATAGACTAGGGAAAACATGTGCAAAATACCTATCTGAGAAAGACCTTGGACCTAAGATTTCTGAAGCACTCTAAGAACTCAAAGGTAAAACAGAAAATTCCAACTAGAAAATGGACAAAAGACATGAACAGACATTTCACTGAAAAGCATACACAGGTGGAGAGTAAGCACCTAGAAAGATACTCAACATCATTAGCACTAGAGAAACACAAATTAAAATAACAATGAGATGTCACTAAAGACCTGACTTAATGGTTAAAATTTTAAAAATGGTGATGATTTTAAATGCTGGAGAAGACACTGATACATTGAATCACTCATATATTGCTGGGAGGCATGTGGAATGGTGAAGTATGTAGAAAATATTTTGGCAGTTTCTTCTAAAACTATACACGTACTTAACATATGAGTCAGAAATCACTGTCACTAAATCCTGCACCTGAATGTTCATAGCAGCTCTATGTGTAACATAAAAACTGAAAACAGCAGGAATGTCCTTCAGGGGACTAAGGGTTAAAACCAACTGTGGTACAAACATCTTGGGAGGATCTCAAGGAAGTTATGCTGAAAAAAGAAAGTTGATCTCTAGTGTTGCATATTGTATGTTTCCATTTATAGAGTATTTGAAATTAGAAAATTATGGAGTTGCAGACAGATTAGTGGGTGTCTGGGTTAGCAATGGGGTGGAGGGGATATGACCACAACGGGAACCTCCTGGTGATGGAGCCGTTCTGTGTACTGATTGTGGAGGTGGTGGCATGAATTTCCTGGTGGAACAGCACTGCACAAATACACACACACCAACTAGTGTGCATAAAAAGGCGGGCGGATCACAAGGTCAGGAGATCGAGACCATCCTGGCTAACATGGTGAAACCACGTGTCTACTAAAAATATAAAAAATTAGCTGGGCGTGGTGGCAGGTGCCTGTAGTCCCAGCTACTCGGGAAGCTGAGGCAGGAGAATGGCGTGAATCCGGGAGGTGGAACTTGCAGTGAGCCAAAATCACGCCACTGCACTCCAGCCTAGGCAATGAGCAAGACTCCATCTCAAAAAAATAAAATAAAATATAATAATGATGATAATAATAATAATAATAAAATCTGAGTAAGCTCCTAGGATTCTATCAATGTCAGGTTTCTGGTTCTGAGGCTGTATTATAATTATGCATGATATCACCATTGTTGGGGAAAACTAAGTCAAAATGACATGGAATTGGCTGGGCACGTGGCTCACGCCTGTAATCCTAGCACTTTGGGAGGCTGAGGCAGGTGAATCACGAGGTCAGGCGTTCGAGACCAGCCTGGCCAACATGGTAGAACCCCGTCTCTACTAAAAATACAAAACTTAGCCAGGCATGGTGGTGGGTGCCTGTAATCCCAGCTACTCGGGAGACTGAGGCAGTAGAATCGCTTGAAACCAAAAGGCGGAGGTTATAGTGAGCCAAGATCAGGCGATTGCACTCCAGCTTGGGCGAAAAAGAAAAACTCCATCTCAAAAAAAATAAAAAATAAAAAGACATGGAATCTCCCCGTGCAAAAATGCAACATTCTGTGAATTGAATCAATAATTATTTCAAAACAAAAAGTTAGAAGAAATCTACTTGTACTAATAACAAGTACTAATGAATTTTTGTGTGAATACCATCAAACTGCTCATAATAGTCAACCTAATCCTCATTTTAGAACTTAATTTAAATCCAGGCTCCTGGAGTCTCTCTGAGTCTGCTGTGATTCTGGGGGCTGTCCAATTCGGGAATCATTCATTGCTCAATTAAACCCTTTTAAATTTAATTTGGCTGAAGTTTTGCTTTTAACACTTCCTTCTCTGTTCCATACCAATACATCAGGAACAAATGCCATCTGAAATTGAGAATGGCTGCTTGAAAACGTGATGACTTCTCATCACAGCAAACACCCACGTGCAATGTAAGGTGACCAGACAGATCTTAGCTGTGTTATGAAGGACGGCTGGCTGCCACAAACAGTGCTTCGAAAGCCAGCCGGGGCCATAGGCTTAAAGTTAGACCTGGTAAACATGGAACACAAGGGCAGCCACCTGCCAGCCCCTTGGAAGGCATCCCTGGTATTTGTGTGTTATTCACTAAGGAGGGCGTCCCGGTGTGAGCTGAAGATGCATAGCTGAGCGATCCCTCTGCCCTGCACCCCTGAGGCCACTGGGAGCAGGTGCAGAGGGCATGCCATCTGGGGAGCCAGACATTAGATAATGAATTAGAGACAGCCAAATAGTTCCAGGTCATATTCAGTGAGAGGCCTGCTGGGCCCCAGGCCTCAGGTTTCCAAGATATTGAGTCTGAATAGCCCAGAGGCCATAATTCTCTCTCTCCTTCTGGCTTTGTCTCACCCATGGCCAAGCAAGTCTTGGAAATGACTTCATGGTGTACCAGGAGCCTGAAGACATCATGGTCATTTCAACATCCACAGAGACGTCTGGAAAAAATCTTGCTAGATTCCCATGCAGTGATTTTTCACACTGCCGACCACTTACTTCCTAAGATTATCGTCAGCATAATCTTACGTGGTTTATCATTCATCTCTGCCACGTAGCTCCGTGTT
The DNA here is from genome assembly GCF_000951035.1 of Colobus angolensis palliatus. Classification (NCBI taxonomy): domain Eukaryota; kingdom Metazoa; phylum Chordata; class Mammalia; order Primates; family Cercopithecidae; genus Colobus; species Colobus angolensis. The sequence goes on along the minus strand of NW_012115255.1, from coordinate 2,860,492 downwards.
AACTGTGGAGAGAATGACAACAATGGTCAGGTTATTGCTAAACAAGGTAAATTGTTATAAATTATAATTTTCCTTTAACACATTTTTAACAGTGTGTTAACTGATAAGACACAATGGAAGGAAAAGAAAAGAGCGGTTGCCAAGGAAACAGTAGGTTTCTAAATGAGCATTGCAATGAATAGGCAGGTAAAATGCATGAAAACTGGCAATGAAATTAAGTTCTCTCTCTATTTCAAAACTAAGGGTACCATGTTCTGCAAAAAAAACCGACAGGACCTATTTTCTTATCAGCCTCCATCCCAGATGAAACAATGAGTGAGAGAAGATAGAATCTGTTCCTCCTGACCAAGCTCCATAATTCCCAGTCATAACTTGGGCGGTGCCTGTGCAATTAATTATATAGTTCACAAGTATAAGTTTCACTCATTCTCTTGTGTTCCCACTTTGCATTGAGAAAAACACAGGGAAGCACAGACCTCAATTCAGGACCACCCCCCTTCATCTTCTGCCCCTGGGCCCACAGGGGAAGCACCTTACGGCCTGCAGAACTGGAGTGCTCTCCATGTGTGGGCCACCCGGCCTTCCTCAAGTTCCTAAAACCCCAAACACTGACGTATTCAAAACTACCCACGTGATGTGTTTTCATTAAATGAGGTCTTAAATGAGACACCTGATAATTGCCCGGCTCACTTCCTGACGTATAAAATGTGTTTTGCCTTCTTCCTTCTTTTGGTTTCTTTCATGTTAAAAATAACAACATAACACTCGGCTTTCATTTGGTCACTCGAGGCCGTGCCTTTATGGTGACTGATGGTGCAGGGAAGAGCGAGGGTGATGAACTGAGGGAAAAATGACCCTAGGAAAAGGACAACTGAGAGAGAGAACAGA
>NW_012115255.1:2857236-2859069 GCF_000951035.1 Colobus angolensis palliatus | reverse complement strand
CCTGCAGAACTGGAGTGCTCTCCATGTGTGGGCCACCCGGCCTTCCTCAAGTTCCTAAAACCCCAAACACTGATGTATTCAAAACTACCCACGTGATGTGTTTTCATTAAATGAGGTCTTAAATGAGACACCTGAGAATTGCCCGGCTGACTTCCTGACGTATAAAATGTGTTTTGCCTTCTTCCTTCTTTTGGTTTCTTTCATGTTAAAAATAACAACATAACAATCGGCTTTCATTTGGTCACTCGAGGCCATGCCTTTATGGTGACTGATGGTGCAGGGAAGAGCGAGGGTGATGAACTGAGGGAAAAATGACCCTAGGAAAAGGACAACTGAGAGAGAGAACAGAACAGAACAATGAGAAGGGCGTGCGGTTTGTGTGAAGGGAACACGCAGGCAGGAGGGCCAGCAGGAAGAGCTGGGAGAGAAGCCAGGCCTGAGCGCCACGTGACGCCACAAAGAGGCAGATCCTGTGACTCTCTGGTGCTCCAGGAACGTTCCTTACTATGCTGTGAAACTCACAGCAAGCCAGGAAGTTAGGAAATAGGAGTGTCACAGTATAAATTAAAAGAAAAAAAAGCTCAGGTAATTAATTATCTTGCCGAAGTGCAGAGGGTTCCAGCATGGAGACAGGGGTCTGGGTCTAAGCCAGGACCCACTCCTTTCTTACCCGGCTGCTGCCCTTCTTCTTCCTGACCCCTTGGGAAGCCAGTGGCCCTCCAGCACCCACACGCTGCTCCCCCACAGACTGAACCTCTCACCCCCGTCTCCACTGCTTCCCACCCTCATGAACCATCCGCCTGGTTCTGTTTCACCCTAACTCTCACCCTGCTGGGGTATTAGTTGGGGCCTCAACTGCTGCAGAGGAATCTGGCCCAATGTCTCCAAAAACCTCTTCTGCATCTTCCTGCACCCTGACTCGACTGGATGCCTTTGCTGTATCCACACAGGGCTCCTGGGTTCCCAAATCTACAACGTCATGGCTTGGCTCCTTTTCTACTCACAGTCACAGAGTTGGTGGTGGAGTTCAAACTCTGTTCCCACAGAACTCATATCGAGTGTCTGGGCAGCAGGGGCTGTATCTTTTACAAACATTTTTAAACGTAAACCACACAGATCCCAAAGCATAGAGGGCTTCTTCAATGGCCCATGCTGATTTGGATACAGTAGACTAAACTGTCCATGAGCTTCAGGGACTTAGGGTCCAGAATACTGGGCTTGGATCTGGGTTTCTGTGTTTTGATGAAGGGTTTAATAAGATCATGAACTGCCTAAAAACAAACAAGCAAACCCCCCAGCTTTGGTCACTCCAGGAATAAAGAACATGACATGTTGTTAGTTATGTGAAAACAAGGAAACGAACAAACCGAACCCAGGCACTCACTGAAGCCGCTCCAGGAATAAAGAACATTCAACATCATGGAGTGCTAGGTTTGGCAGCAACAGTCGAAAGGTCAGCTACAATGATGGACTTTCAGTAGGTAGAAAATTACTAATTTTGACCTCACTACTCAGTTATGAAGTAGAAAACAATGCCACATTCCCCTGAGGGCACGCCTTCTGGCTGTATGATCCAGGTCACATGTGGATCAAGTTTGGCTTTTCATCTCCCCTTTCCAGACCACTCGATGGCCCGTACACTAGACGTAGGGGAAAGAGTGAAGCTACAGAAATATATCTGCTAGCCGTCTTGTTGAATTGCTGCGTGAAGTCACGGATCTGCCTGAGGTGGTGTAGGAAGATATGGATGATGAAAAGAGGGCCCAGAAATAAACCCTGGGGTACAATAATATTTATAAGGGAACCAGCAGAGCAGGTGGGAAGGGGAAGTCA
>NW_012115255.1:2805436-2857044 GCF_000951035.1 Colobus angolensis palliatus | reverse complement strand
GGTCTGAAACAGCGCAGTGGAGAGGTGCACCCTGGCAACCAAGTGAGCCAAGAGCAGGTCTGAAACAGCACAGTGGAGAGGTGCACCCTGGCAACCAAGTGAGTCAAGAACAGGTCTGAAACAGCACAGTGGAGAGGTGCACCCTGGCAGCCAGGTGAGCCAAGAACAGGTTTGAAACACTCAGCCCAGGGGAGAGGCCAAATAACACGAAGACCAAAGGCAGATCGTTCTCTTTGGAAGGTGATGTGGTTTGGCCGTGTCCCCACCCAAATCTCACCTTGAATTGTAATCATCCCCTCGTGAGAGGGACCTGGTGGGAGGTCACGGAATCACGGGAGCGGGTTCTTCCCATGCTGTCTCGTGATAGGGAGTAAGTCTCAGGAGGTCTGATGGTTTTGTAAACCAGAGTTCCCTTGCACAAGCTCTCTTGCCTGCCACCATGTAAGAGGTGACTTTGCTCTTCCTTGGTCTTCCTCCGTGAGTGTGACGTCTCCCCAGCCATGTGGAACTGTGAGTCCATTAAACAGCTTTCCTTTGGAAATCATTCAATCTAGAGTATGTCTTTATTAGTAGCATGAGAGCAGACTAATACAGAAGGCTAAAAGCTATTGATGACTCCAAACAGAGTGGATTCATAGAATTATGAGTGCAAAAATCTTATTAAGGTGAGGTCAAAGGAAATGGTGGGTGAAGAACTAGGTATAGTGGCTAGAGCAACTAGATAATTCTTCTTTACAGTTACAACATAAATCTATAATCACAGGGGAAATGAGACGCAGGCGGTTTTCTGCTTGTGGCAACAGTATATATAGATTAATGAGTTCTGTTTCTTTCTGTATTCAGTCCCACCTCTCTCACACACACGTATACACACACACACATCTACACACACACCTCAACTAAATAATCTAATGTGTGCAGACCCTGAGCCGTCATAAGAAACCTGGAAGAGATTTGAAAAATCTTTGAGAGATTTGGACATATTTGAGCCTCTTGCTGGCATGAAATGAAAGCTTTACCAAACAAATCAAGCAGAATCAGTTACAAAATAACTTCTGGCCCAAAGCAGCAGTGAAAATAACACAAATGCAAACACATATATGTGTATATACACACAGGACATGACTCAAATGGGTCTCCTGCACTTCATTCTCAGTAGGGTACAATTTGAATACACTTTCTTGTATCTCAGAATGGTTTTAGCTCCTGGTTTCCTTAATAATGACTCTGTGATTGAATCAGTATCTTTGATGTTCACTACTATTTCTTTCCTTTTTCAATGTTTAACACTTTAACAATATTCTATGAAGTTCTCTGGTTCTATCTTTCTCTGATGTCACTTTTGTCCTTTGTCATTTTTATTTTGTTCATTGTATTTCACTTCTCTTCTACTCTAAAAGGCCGAGGAAATAAGTTTCCATATTTGATTCAAATTTGTACCATCAATACTTAATATTGTAATGACCATTCACTTAGTAGATACATTTTCAAATATTCTTTCTCTTTCTTGAAAATATTAAAGAAGCAAAACGTTATTTTTCAAAGAACCTGTTATATAGACATTTACTAATTCAAATTCACTGAATTTAGCTAGCCAGATTTTACTATTTTGATGTATCTAAAGTGGTCTTGATAATTAGATATTCTGTGCTACCCTACTCTTAATATCAAATCTATTAATACAATTATAATACAACTCTTGATTGTCTCAGTGGATCATAGTAGAAGACTCATTTTTGATTAAAAATATTATTAATCACATTCTTCATTCCCAAACTAATTGTCTATAGAAAGGAATATGCACATCTTATGTATTTTGTGCTTTTCATTCTGATTTCATTTATTTTTAAATAAATTTTATTTCATATAATTTAAGGTATAAAATATGATGTTATGAGGAACATAAAGACATTAAAATGGTTACAATTGTGAAGCAAATTAACATATTCATCACCTCACTTATTTATCCTTTGTGTGGTCCATGTGGCAAAGCAGCTACAAGTTATTCATTGAGCACGAATTCTGAATAAATACACCAAAGTTCTGAAAACCTTGCTAACTCAACTCAGTGAATTTGAATTAGTAAATGTCTAAATAACAGGTTATTTTTAAAAATGTTTTACTTTTTCTTTAATGTTTCTAAGAAAGGGAAAAATATTTAAAAATGTACCTACTATGAAAATGATGTTTACTATACTAAGTCTTGATGGCAAAATTGATTTGGTTTTATGTCTCAGGCTGAAATAAAACTTTGTTTACTTCCTAAAAGGGGGGGTGCCTTCCTTTTCTACAAGGTGGCAGTGGTTTTCTTTATGTTTCATTTGTGAGAAGCCCAGAGCCAAATTTAGAGCCTTATCACACCAAGTATGTCCAGCTTAGAGTGGGCTTATGTATAATTGCTCCAAAATATAAACCTTTGGTTTTAAGGCACTTTGCATTGATTCTGAAAAGGGGCAGGTCTGTATAAGTACAAGTAAAACATGTGTTTAGATTGGACAATTTCCCATATCTTATGAGATGATTTCCTTGGCTGATAAATGCAAAGCAGACCAAATAACATCCCAATCAATTTATGGTCTGACGTTAAACGGATGCAATTGTTTTACAAGTGAGGATATGCCTATGGAATTTGGAATCACATAAATTTTTCAGCATTTTCCAAATCCCAAACTCTCTCTATAAAGCGAGAGGAGAGGGGGCTTTGTTTTCTCAGTTAAAAAGATGTGAATGTGAGTATCGATGCTCATAATGAATTTCTAAATTTATTTCCAGACCTATTGGAACAATAGGACAGAAAGTTTTAGAATTGCCTCTAATCATTTGAGTTGGCAGAAGATGAGGACCATAATGATATAGCACAGCCATCATCTGCCTTTCCAGCTATGTGGGCAGAATTGGGGAGAGGTTTCACTGAGTAGAATGCAAGTCTGTGGGAATTTAGAGGGAGCATTTCTGATGGAATGGAATGCTTTAATCCTGAAATTTTTATGACAGGTTCTGGAGGAAGCTCATTCAGCATTACAGGAGACACCACCCAGGTGTCTGCCCTCAGAAGCCACTCTATTGTGAATGATGCCCAATTTTTTTAAAAAGTGCATCAATGTTCCTGATCCTGAATTATTAAAATCTGGTTACTAATGTATTTAAATAAATCTTATGGCCAGGTCTACATGGCCATGAAAGACAAACAGTTGCAAGGAAGGATTTGAGGATCTTGTACTTATACAATCATCTTTACCTCCCTGCTTGAGGAGGTTTCTTTACCCTCAATGCTTAGTGTTTACACCAGAATATCAACTCCTTACTGCCAGGGACTGTCCTGCTTGAGCAACCCAACAGTTCCTCTCCAGCGTCAGGAGAGGTCTCAGTTCATAGGAGGCGTCCACTTCTTAGTTGTTGAGCAAGTTGTTTTCTGTTTTCTGAAAGCTCCTAATTCAAATACAAACCTGCCATGTAGGAGGAACATTTTATCCAACATAATAATTTATTAACACCTTGGTACCCCCAGGATTGAAGGAAACATGCCTAAGAGAGAGCGTGGCTTCAGGGACAGAGATGACTGTGCAGTGTCTGAGAAAGATTAACAGAGGAACATGAAAAGAATGTTTATCTCACCGCAAGACACAGAGCTGGATCTGACCTTAATAATCAGTCTTCTGTATTTCAAGAATCATCTCTTCCCTCTGCCTCAGCCTGCTTCTCAAAGTTGTCTAGTTCATTTGCAAGTCACGTGTAACGTTCTCCCGTCGACACTAACTCAGGGCATCACTTTCTAAATATGTAGAGAACAAAGGCCACCGGCCACAGCAGCCACCCTGAAAACCCTCTCACCTGAACACAGCTGTCTCAACACGCTTTCAACATGACTGTGACGGTGACACACGCAGCTCCTTCTTTGGAGTCACTGTGGCCACCACATACACGGATGTATTGTTACTTAGCATCGTTCGAGGGATTGATTGTCAGCTCGACTCCCAGGAGAAATGTCGCTTCCGAAAGAGACTTAGTGCTGCCTCCTGTCACCAGGAAGCACATGCACTTATCTGCTCTGAGAACAACAGAAAGATCCTACACAAAATTCACTGATGTTGAAGAGACGAAAGGCTAGAATACTCAGCACCCAGCTCTAGGGATAACAAGGGCAGATGCAGGTGACTCTGAAGCAAGATGTGACCTTCCCAGGGCAGGAAACATGGAGGGAGGCTGCGGCTAAGGACACACAGGCGCTACATTGCAGGGTGGCAGCAAAGTGGAGCAGTTTAGACTCCAGGCTTCAACGCGAGACGTGCCTGGTGCAGGGACCACCTCCTTTATCCACCAGCTGAAGGATCATGATAGTGACTTAGCATCTTAGAGCTTCAGGTATTGTATGTGTCAAATGGTGAGATAATGTTTCCCTTGGAATATCCTCCATAGAATTAAAGCACATAAAACAGTTAGCATTAGTCACTTAAGAAGCGGATAATATTACTGAAAAGTTGGAAGGCTACTGTGAATCGGTGGTGCAGTCGTAAGCCTGGGTCCACATGTGAGTCTACTGTGAATTAAGCTGAGGAATTTCAGTGTGTTCTGCTGTGAGTTAAGCTGAAGAATTTCAATGTGTTACTCAATTCCTCTTCCTCATGTCTTTTCAATTTCCTCAACAGCAAAATGGACAATAATCATATTCTGTATTTGAACATGTTAGGTAAGAAAAAGTTTGGCAAAATAGATATAGATAAGGACTTTATCTACATCTCTATATTTCTATCTGTATGTCTCATCTCTATAACCATATCTCTTGCTATGTATTCATTGCCTGTAGCATGGATATTCCCCAATGAATGGTAGCCCTCAATATAAGATTTTTCCAAAGATTTTTCTGAATTATAATTTTTATTTGAACATGGTATTTCTTGTATGTAATAATTTCCTTTTAAACCAATCATCATGTATAAGAACTTTTAATTCTGAATCTCTCATGTGTGAATTCTACAGATATAAAATGACAGTATTATGACAAGAACAAGATAGAAGCTATTTACACTTCTTTTGCTTATTCAGAGCATTTAACCAGCTTAAATAATATCAAACTTTACTTCAATTTCATCTGTGTCTATGTATGATGGAAGACTGGTCCACAACTAACCTGTTCCATTCATTTCAGCCACCTTCATAACTGATACTGATCTCCATAGTTAATTGGGTCTAATCAATGGCCGAGAAAATTTGTTTTCTCAGCTCTTGGCTTGGCAGGAGGTACCTGCTGGAGGTAGAGAGAATGACAGGTTGGAATTAGTCCAGCAGAACGGAGATGATCTACTTGCTCCAGCAGAGAAAAGAAAATAAAAACAGAACCTCATAAGAAAAAAAAACAAATTCAAAAAAATAAAAACACTAACACTCTTGCTTTTGTAGAAAATAAAATAGCAGCAGGAGGGGAAAACGAGGAAATACAAACAAGTTATTGAAGGAGGAAAGGCAGCGTTGATGTGATAAACATATCATTACAACAGACGAACAATATGGGGGTGATGCTCCTCACAAAACAGGACTTCGATGGTAAAAAGCAAAACTAAAACAAAAGGCAAAAATGAGCAAGTTCTTTTCTTTCTTCCTTTTTTTTTTTTTACTTCACCAACAGGAGAACAGAGTCCCCAGGGGCAGTGAGGGAGCCAGGGATAAAGAGGTGAGTGGAAGCTGCATTATGTATGCATCTCTCCATGTGTGAAATATCCTTTTGACCAAGACTTTTCAGGCAGCTTCCCTGATTCCTGTAGTTTGTAGCACGTTGCTTAGTCGAGTTCCCCATAACGAACGAAAATCTGAGACACTAGTCAGTGCAAATAACACAATCGAGAATGAGATCCAGAGAGCAAGGGAACAGCCCGGGAAGGAGACTCAGGTAATGAGGGAGGGCCAGGACAGGGATGCTCCCCTAAGGGGCTATGCATGACTACCTGTTCGCTTCCGTAGATGACCTGGCAGGTGCCTCAGGACAGTGCATGCATGAAAGAAGGGTAAAGTATTTATCCAATGCCTCCCATCCCCCATTGGTCAAAGCTCCTTGCCTGAGCCAGAATTTTAGGTCTAAATATAAAACAATCCCCACAGGTGAACCACTCCTCAGGGTCATGATAGAGGCCCCAAGGTGGGGGCCGGTGGGCTCACGGTGAACGCTGCCTGGTTATCTACGTGTGAGCAGCTCAGCACCTCCGCGGAATCTGACACCTCATCTGTGGATGGAAACAAAAGTGAGATTGACGGGATTTGAGAAAGCCATGGTGTTACCTACTAGTGCATGACTTTGTTCTCATCAGATAAAATCTATGTGTATGTACTTTAAGAACTTTGAGAGTTCTGACAATGACAGATCTCTGTACTAAAGCACAGACTTCAACATGTATTTAAATCTAATTAAAATAATAAGTTGAATTAACTTAAATGGCCAAAATGCCTGCTTTTAAGCCACTATATCATACTTTCTCCCTATGTTGCATGGTTTTCTGTTGTACTGTAACTGTACTCATTTTTGTATGGTTATGGAATCTTCTCAGTAGAATGTGAGTTTATTGAGAGCAGAACTATAGTGTTTGTGACAAGCACATTGTATGTGCAGCCCGGAGCAGTTCATGTCGGCAGTTCACTCTTCTGTGTATTTTTGTACTTTTCAATGTCGTGTGGATACGTCATAAGAAATAGACTCTGGGCTGGGCATGGTGGCTCACGCCTGTAATCCCGGCATTCTGGGAGGCCGAGGCGGCCAGATCACTTGAGGTCAGGAGTTCAAGACCAGCCTGGACAACATGGTGAAAACCCGTCTCTACTAAAAATACAAAAAAGTAGCTGGGCGTGGGGGCGGGCGCCTGTAATCCCAGCTACACGGGAGGCTGAGGCATGAGAATCACTGGGACCTGGGAGCAGAGGTTGCTGTGAGCTGAGATCATGCCACTACACTCCAGCCTGGTGACAGAGCAAGACTCTATCTCAAAAAACAAGAAGCAGACTCTGAAGCAGTGATTTACTTGGAGGATGTGTGCCAGGGAGTATTCTAAGGAACAAACCTGAAAAGGAGGGAGGAAAGCAGATCCAAGTGGAAGAACAAGTTGAACGTGACGAAGTGGGCTGTTATGGACCTCTCAAGTTGTCCCGAGACCACAGGACAGGGTCCCCGTTGGATACAGCTGCCTTTGTGGTGGGGGGATAAGCAGGGCAAACAGCTCAGCTCAGAGAAATTCTTGGAGAACCCAAGAAGAGAGAGTTGAGCTGTCCATGATCTTAAAAGTGGGGGTGGGCACTTCCTCACTTGGAAGGGTCAGGGCGGGTCCCACCAACATTCACTCCTGTTGGGTTTCATGGTCTCCTTTAATGGAACCTCACCAGGAGATGGAACCTGGACTTTAGACAGTGGTAAGAGGGTTGGAGGAAACAGTAGGCTCTATGGGAGCCAGGAAATTCATCTCATACAGAAAAAAACAAGGATAAAAAGGATTGATTTTTGGTATTAAAAGTAATGGCAAAAACCGCGATTACAGTGAGGCGGGAACCACAATGTCTTACTGTTTCTACGTTAAGGCTGGTTCATAGAAGAAGACTTGGATCTGTTCTATCTCTCTCAGTAAGGTAAAAGGACGTATGTAAAAATGTTATACTCCTATATCCTGTAAGAATGAGTTTTTAGATAAAATACCAAATCAGTGACCCATTAAAAAATCTGAATATACACTATTAAAATTGAAAACTTATACTCCGTGGAAGACATTGTTAAGAGAATGATAAGACAAGCCATAGACTTGGATGAAATATTTGCAAAACATTTATGTGATAGATTTGTATGTAAAAATGTAAAATGTACAAAGGCTCTTAAAATCCAACAGTTTTAAAAAAAAATCTAATATAAAAATGAGCAAAATATCTGAACACCTCACCAAAGATAGAGAGGTGGCAAATAAGCATATGAAAAGATGTTCAACATAATGTGTTATTTAGGAAATGCAAATTAATCAGAGATAGTTCACCACACAACTGTTGGAATGGCTAAATTGCAAAGACTGACAATACATTTGCTGGAGAGGATTTGGAGCAACATAAATTCTCATTAATTTCTGGTGGAAGGGAAAAAATGGTATATTCAGTTTGGAAAACTTTGGAAAATGTGTACGAAGCTTAGTTTTACCATTGGTGTAACATATGAACACCAATCGTCTTCTGAGGTTTTAGCCAATTGATTTGAAGAAGTATGTCTACACAAAAGCCTGCACGCAAATACTTATTGCATCATTATTTATAATCACCAAAAACTAGTATCAAACAAGATGTCCTTCAATAGGATAATAACTGAACAAACCGTGAAGTGGATAATTAAATAGCGGTATAAGAGGAAATACTACACAGGAATAAAAATGAACTATCAAGCTATGCAGGGATATGAATACTCTTAAATACAAATTTCTGAGTGAAAGTCACTAGTCTGAAATAGCACCATCACTTTCTGAGCCCCTTGATAGGACATTTTGGAGAATAATACCATCAGGATGGTAGAAAGGTCATTGGACGTCAGGTTTCTGTGGGATGATGAGTGAACAGGGAAAGCATGCGGGATTTTCTCAGGATGTCAAACTGCTCTCTTTGATACTGCAATGGTAGAGGTATGGCAGAATGCACTTGTCAAAACTCAGATCTTTAGAGCACAAAGAGAAAACCTTAAGTATGCATTTTTAAATGGGTATTTAGGCTGTTGGGAGATCTCAGGATAAAAAACAGAACGTGACAAAAATAGATAACTGCATCACAGCACAGGAGGCCTCCTTGCTAAGGAAGGTTGCAGGGAAATGTTTAGCTGAATGATTTGAAGATGAGTGTGATGCAACACTAAAGGCTAAAGCAATAGTACATTAAAAAAAAGATCCTTTAGTTGATAAAGTTGTTACCCACAGGAAACAAGTGGACAAATTCTGAAACCACTCTACTTGTTCACTGGAATTGAACAATTAAATAAATGAATGATGGATGACAGGGGCCACTTTTCCTATTATTAGAGTGAGGAGATTACAGATAAGCGAGGAGAGGAAGCTAGAGTGACCTAGGTTGAAACAGATTAGACTTGGAGACATTACTACAAATGCATGTTTATCTTACTATAGATACAAATGATTATATCCAGAAATATTTATAGATAAGTGTATTCACACACATCTTCTTTTTCTCTGTCTGCCAAGGGAATCTAGAAGTAATGATTTCCCTGTAGCAATGAGCACACTGTCTTAAAATATGGTTTCTAATTCCATTCTGCACAACACAACTTATTGGCAAAATGACTGATTGTAGGACCAGTAGGAAATGTACAAGACAAGTCTAGAGCATCTGGTAATACCAGAAAGTAGAAAAGTGCTATACATGCACACACACATACACACACACACACAATGATGGGGTGTGTCAAAGGGTCACAAGAGTTAACCAAGAGTCTCTCAATGGGCAAAGCTTGAACAACTTGAACAACAAAATGTATGCATTAGTATTGATTGGATTTTAATGCAAAATATAAATTAATATTTATAAATCCACACTGATATAAATAAGAAGAATAAGTAAATAAGTGGAGAAGAGACAAATCTTCTTTGCAGAAGAATTCCACATATTATTTGATACCCCACTGCCAAGGAGGTGAAATATAATTACCTGTGGCTGTGGACAGTGGCTTCTTCCTGAAGAGCTCAGTATTGAAAGGGGGAAAAATGAATAACCCTGTAGGGGAAAAGCTTGACAAATAGGACCTCTGCCAGGTAATCAAGTTTAACATCAACAGTGACTACACGGTGGTGTCACAAGAGGAGTGCCTTATCTCTGCCATTTTCCTACAAAACACACATAATGTGATCATGGGAAAAATATCAGCTACATTCTGCAAAATCTAGCCACGACCACTCAAAATTATCATGGCCTTTCAAAACAAGGAAAGACTGAGAAACCATTGTAGCCAATCAGAGACTAGGAGACATGACAATTAAATGGAATGTGATACTCTTCTTGGGATTATGGAACAGAAAAGAGATATTATGTAGAAATCTGAGAAAATCTGAATAAATGTAGAAATCTGAGAAAATCTGAATAATGAGCGGAATTCAGTTAATGAGGCTGTATCAATTCTGGTTCATTAATTGTGGGAAATATGTCATGCTAATACACTCTACCAGTAAGGGAAAATGAGCGTAGATTACATGGATGCTTTCTCTTCACGATAGTTCTGTAACTAAAACAACTATTCTAAAATAAAACTGTGTTTAAAGAAGCAAAAGTGCTATAGAGCATCATGATTTCATTTAATAAAACATATGTGAGTTATATCTTTTAATGTGATGAGCAGTTTTAAATAGTACAACCTAGAAAATAAACTGGAGTAAACCTAAGATGGCCTCAACTCACAAATGACTTGGTAATTCCAAATTAAGAATTAGAAATAATAATCCCACTGAATAGATAAATTAAACATTTTTTAAAAAATTTAAGATAAAGAGGCAGATGTGTTTGGTAAAATATGATAGACTATTCCTCTGTGAGGCCTGACTTGAACTTTAAGTACTCTTTTTTGATAGGTAAGATTAATTCCCAGGATAGAGGAAAAGCACCACCTAAGATGTGGGAACGGAAGTTAACATGGTGTCCTGAGAAGACAGCAGTTTTGATTGAGGTTAAGTTTACTTGTTTCTGCATAAGTAATATGTACGTCTGAGTGATGAAAGGAGGGTTGGTTGCTGAGCAGACTTTGACAGGCACCATGAGTAAAAATTTTCCTGTAGTACAATGAGTCATTCAAAGGGAAATAGAGAGGCGGAAAATTAATGAGAGCAATTTTAGAATAAGGACGTTCATTACAGGACCATGTGTATGCTTTGAATTAGAATGGCAAACAACGGGAGAACAAAGAGGTCTGAAGGGTATTCTTTTGCTTTTAATTGTTCCCAAGCTTTCACCTCCAGATAGCACATGGTACAGCAGCCTCTAAGTGACACCACCTGAGTCATCTAAAATGTAGTCTTAGAAAGTGAGATGATGAAGCTGTTCAGCTGTTTGGCTATTAGTAAACCTCACATTCATTATCATATTACAACTACAATAGCTGGTGAATTATGCAAAATCAAAGTTACTCACCATCGTTTCAGGAGTAAATGGTTTTCTTCCATTGAAGCATTTGGGGATAATATAAATTTTAAAGACAATTGCTGTGAAAGAAGTACATAAATGGTAACAATCAAAAGCCATCAAAATATGCTTTAAAGTATAAGGAAAGTTTTGAAAAATGAACAAGTAACTGAGACTGACAGTAAAAAAAAGAAAAAGCAGTTGTGAGACAACCACAACAGCTTGCCTGTCTGTGTCCTAATTCTGCCTATCTTTCTTTTGCCAAGTCAGCAGATATTTTTGAATCAATTAGAAAGCCTGTGATTTTTTTTTATAAAACAATTATCTTCTATCATATGCAACAAGAGTGAGGAATAATAAAACATTTGAGAAACATATAGAGTTCATAAAAGTAGAGCAAACAGAGACCAACAAAAATTATGAGAATATGAATTAGTCTCATAATACAGAAGAGCTGTAATAAAAGATGTCTGCCATTTGTTTGATGTTTGCTTTATTTCACATTCCTAATCAGCTGCGACTCAGATTTGTTAGTACTTTCTGGTTATTTTATCAGACTCAGAGCTAAGTTCCATGAATAAAAAGACCTTAATCCTGAGTGTTACCAATACAGTGGCAAGCTGCTCACCATATTGCAGCTGCATGAGGCTGTGATTTCAGTTGGGACAAACCGGAACTTGGCTAGATTTTTTTTTTAATTCCTGGAGAACTATGTGAGCATAGAGAGCTTTGAACATCTGAGACATATTCTTTGGGAACTAGAAGGCTGTGTGTTTGTGCAAATTTGTGTATGTGCCAAGGAAAGACCTAGGGAGGAGAAGGACTCAGACACTCATCTCTGGCTCACCGTGAGGCTCTGGCCAAGCAGTCACGAAAGCAAAGGCTGTCTTGTAATCCTTCTGATGCTGGAGGTGTACCTTGCCACACAGATCCTCTTAGCCAAAGGTAGAAGACAAACAGTGGAGATGTTTAAGAAAATGTTCTGACCAATCTTTGGAGAACTACATGATTATACTAACCCAGGTGAACCCTAGGAAGCCAAACTTAAAAATAAAAGTGACGACTTAAAACAAAACACAAAAAAACAAACATTTGGTCAGAAAGAGTAATAGCACACTCTTGGGAACATAAAAGTTACAAAATTATTTCAGAAAGGTAAATCAACACAAAATCATCAACAAGAAACACAAAATCAAAAGGCAAACAAAATGCCTAACAATAAAACAAATTTTGGGGAGGAATATGAAGAGTTGTTACAATACAGTCTTTAAAAAGTCCAATTACCAGCAAAGCCTCCTATCTGTTTGAAAGACAATTGCATAAAGTAATAATTATACTGTGGTGTTGTTGGAGACATAATGGATAAGTATGTAATTTGGATGACAAGAAGAACACAAAAGCAAGGGATGAGAACAGAGGTATATTAAAGAAGAGTTTTTGTAAATCATTGAAATTAATATAATGTTAATCAGAACTAGACTGTGCTAAGTTAAAATGCTGATTGGAAACCAGGGTGAAGTACAGTAAAAGAAACTATGAGGAAATAAAAAGGTGCACTAGAAAATATATATTTAGTACAAAAGAAGTCTGTAATCAAGGAGTAAAAGAACAACGCAACAACAAAAAAGTCATTAAGACAAAAAAATGGTACAATGGCAGATACAAATTCTATCATGCCAGTAGTTATATTAAATGCAAATGAATTAATTATGCAAATAAATCGCAGAAAATGAAAAAAAGTAAAATTTTAATACAACTATATACAGTCTATAAAAGATACAGTATAAATTCAAAGACAGAAATAGGTTAAAAATAAAAGGATGGAAGTGATACACAATAAACCTGGTAACCAAAACATAGCTCTGGCAGCTGTCTTAATATTTGACAAACAGATATTAAGACAAAAATTTTAGACGTGATAAAGAAGGATATCATGTATCCTTGAGGATTGATGCATCAGAAAATTATAACAATTATGACCATGTATTTACTAAACAAAGGAACCGCGAAATATATGAAACAAAAAGGAAAGAATTTTAGGAGCCAAGACAAAATTTAACAATAATAGAGACTTAAAAACTCAATAATGAATAGAATAACTGCGTGGAAAACTAATAAGAATGTACAAGATTTGAACAACATTAAAAATCAGTTCTATCTAAGAGACATTTCCACGGCAGTCTACCGTGAAAGGCAGAATTTTCTTTCTTTTGAAGTACACAAGAAACATTCTCCTGAATGAATATACAATACGCCATAAAACAGGACTTAATAAATGTAAAAGAATGGGTATCACACAAAGTATGTTTGCTGACCACAGAGAAATAAAATCAGACATAAACTACAGAACGAAATTTGTAAAACTCACAACTATGTAAAAATTAAACCACACATTTCTAAACAAGCAATAGATCATAGAAGAAGTCACCAGATAAATTAGGAAATACTTTAAGGTGCATACAAACAAAAGTACGACATATGCAAACCTAAGTTAAGCAGCTAAAACAGTGTTTAAATGAAAAATGTGGAGCTGTAAACAGCTACATTAAAAAATGAAACAGATTTCATGCCAATAACCTAATGAACATCTGAGACATTTTATTTGGAAAGTTGAAGGTCGTATGCATGTGGAAGTTTGTGTATGTTCCTAAGAAAGACTCAGGGAAAAGTAGGACCCAGACACTCATTTAGTTACCTTAAGAAACTAGAAAACAGCAGCAATCTAAACCAAAAGCAGGCAGAAAGAAGGAAACAACAGTGATTGCAGCTGACTAAATGAAATAGGAAATAGGAAAAAAAAAATCAACAAAACCAAAAGGGTATATTGAAGGATGTTTTAAAGGATAAAATTTAATTAGATTGACAAGATTAAAGAAGAAAAGACTCATATTTCCATAACCAAGAATGAAAAATGGAACATCACTACAAACATTACAGAAATTTAAAAAATATATGAGGGTGTATTATGAACAGCTCTCTTTCAACAAGTTAGGTACATTATCAGAAAGGACAAATTCCAAGAAAGACCCAAACTACCGAAACTGGCTCAAGAAGAAACAGAAAATCTGAATAAATCATAACAAGTGAAAGATTGAATTAGTAAATAAAATCATTTTACATACACACAAATCTAAGTTCCAAATGTTTTCAGTGGGAAATGCTACCAAACATACAGTAAAGCATTAACACCACTCCTTCTCAAACTTTTCCAAATAATAGAAGAGTTGACAGGACTTTTCAAATTATTCTCGGAGGCCAGTGTTACTGTATAAGCAAAACCCAGCTAAAGCCATCACAAGGATGTAATACTGCAGAATAATATCTCTTAGGATCAACAGATGCAAAAATACTCAAACTGAATCCAACAACATATAATTACAGAGGATTGTATACTGTGACCAAGTACGATACACCTCAGGAGTGAAAAGTTGATTTGAATTACAAAAAATCAATTAAACATATTAGGCAATGCTGCTACAATAAAGAAGTAAGTCACAGGATTATCTCAATTCTTGAAGAAAATTCATTTGGAAAAATTCACCACTCATTCATGATGGAAACATTCAGCCAACTAGAAATAGAAGGAAACCCTTCAACCTGATAAAGGATATGTTCCAAAAACCCACATCTAACATCATATATAATAGATTAAGATGGATGATTTTTTTCTTAAGACAATAAAAAAGGCAAGATTTCCAGTCTCCCTATTTCAATTCAACATTGTGTAGGAAGTTCTAGGCAGGGAGATTAGGCAAGAAAATGAATAAAAGTCATCCAGATTGAAAAGGTAGCAGTAAAACTCTCTCTCCTTGCATATGACATGGACTTGTATATGGAAGATTCTCAGGAATCCCATAAAAACTATTAGAACTAATAAAAGAGTTCTGCAATGCAGCAAGAAACAATATCAATATGCAAATACCAATGGTATTTCTATACACTAGCAATGAATAATACAAAAATGCAGTTAAGAAAATGACTTCTTTTACAATAGCATTAGAATAATAAAGTACTAAAAAGTATAAGACTTTTATACTGAAAACTCAACAACATTGTTCAAAGAAAATAAGAAAAATCTAAATAAATAAAATGGCATATCATGCACATGGATAGGAAGACAATACATGCAACTGAAATTGATGTACAGATTGAACAAAATCTCTATCAAAATTCCAGTTACCTATTTTGCAGAAACTGACCAACTGATATTAAAAATCATACAGAAATGCAACGAACACTGAATAGCCAAAATATTCTTGAAACAAAAAAGAACAAAATTAGGTGACTTGTAATTCTCCAATGCAAAACTTACTACAAAGACACAATAATTATGACAGTGTTGTACTAGCTAAGGATAGAAATATAGATCAATGAATAGAATTGAGAATCCAGGAATGAATCATTACATTGAAGGTCAATTAATTTTTGACCAGGGTACCAAGATGATTCACTGGTAAAATAGTCTTTTCAACCAATGGTGCTGGGACAACTGAACACTGTATGCAAAATAATGACTGTGGACCCCTACCTCACACTATGCACACAAATGAACTCAAAATGGACCACATAGCTAAATATAAGCACTGAAACTATAAAACTCCTAGAAGAGAACATGAAGAGCAAATCTTTCTGACCTGGATCAAGTAATTTTTAAAAGATATACCAAAGCCACAAGTAACAAAAAAACTCATCGATAAATTAGATGTTACAAAAAAATATAAATTTCCACTCTTTCTCTGGGATTTCCCACTCAATCCCCAGTAATCAGCCCAGTCTGTCATTTGTGAAATGGATGAACACAGTTTTCAAAGCTAGGTGCATTTTATTCCAAAATACCCAATGCTCTTCCTATACATGCTTCCCGCCATCAGCATTGCATGGCCAAAAAATGGTTCACTTCAGTTCGAGAGTAGAGAGCATTTTCCTTTTTATTTCAACAGATATCATGAAATACATTAAAAAATTGCACATCTCCATGCAGAGATCTAAAGCAGCATCTGTAACAAATTATAATGAGAAAATCAGATGATTTCAAAAGGGAGCGATTGAGGAAATACACTCACCCCTATTTCTACTCTTTTGCAGCTAAGGGAAATGACATTTTAACAAACATATTTGCTCTCCTTCCCTCTGCAGCTTTGTGTGATACCAGTTGAAGTCGGATGAAATGCGTGGGCTACCTGTTGGTACAGGTGGAAGGTTGCTTTCTGTTTTTCTTTTGTGATTGGTTCTTCCTTTCACACCTCCTGATCATTTGGCAGTTGACTTCCCATTTGAAAGGGCTTCCTCTGCAGGGTTCCCAATTGCTCAGCAGCTCGTGGCTTGTGAGTTTGTCTCTGTATCTTCCCTGATCCTGCAAGTGCATTAGCAAGACAGCTGCGGCACTTTCACCTGGACTTTGGTTTGTAACAAAGCTGTCTTGCTCTGCTGCCCTACCCACACGGGAGCTAAGGTGCCGACTTTTTATCTTTTTCTTACCTAAACATACTTCTGGCAATGACTTTTCCCTCCTTTCTGCAACAGGGAGAGAAACTGTCTCCCTCTTTTATTTTAGTTTTTTAAAAAAACAAATTTTGCCCTGTTTGTGTGTGTGTGTGTTGGAACGTTAGAGGAAAGTAAGTTGGAAAGAAAGAGTTGGGAATAAGAAGTAAGTATCAAAGATGAAGGTGAGACATACATTTAAATTACTTCTGGTGACATTTTGCTAATTCAGACTTGTGGCTTTTAAACTTAGTGAAATTACACGTAGAATGTTTGAGGTACAAAACAGTGTGGTGGTTAAGAGAATTAATGCTGTCATGGTACAGGAGTTCCTGTCTGTGCTCTGTGATTTACCACCTGTGTGACCCTGGATCCGTTGCTCAATTTCTCTGGAACTTCTCTTGTCCTTTTACTCTCTGTTCACCTGCTTCCCTGAGTTTCTGACTCTTTTCTTCTGAGAAACTGTTGGTTTTAAGTGAATTTTTTTAAAAGGCTATAGGGAGCTGGCAATAGGTACAGCAATACTTGATCTCTGAAAGTGCTCTAGCAAAATGATGTGAAACTAGTGAATTCATGTCATAGGTGAGAAAGCCTGTTTGTCTTGGACCCCAGAGAGAGCTACCAGAAGTGGAGGCATGGTGTTCAGAACACATGTTTAACTTTCACGAAGAATCTGAAGTCACAGCTTAATAACGTATATTAAATAATGTTGGATGAATTATTTAACGTCTAAAAATTTCAGGTGTTTTTTGTTTTCTAAAATAAGGATAATGATACAGTTATTGTGAAAGAGTAATAGAAAGACTGTCAATATAATAGATACTTACGTAATAAGAGACATTTCTTTCTCTCTTAATTATATATAAAGTTGACTCTTGAACAACATGGGTTTAACTTTGAGGGTCCACTTATACTTTTTTTTTCAATAGAAGTTACCCTGGGTGTGCCTGCCTCTCCTCTTCCCCCTTCTACCTCTTCCGCCTCTGTCACTTCTGAAACAGCAAAACCAACCTCTCCTTTTCCTCCTCTGCTTGCTTCACATGAAGACAAGAATGAAGACTTTCATGAGATTTCACTACCAGTTAGTGAATAGCAAATATATTTTCTCTTGCTTATGATTTTCTTAATTACCTTTTCTTTTCTCTTTTCTCATATTGTAAGAATACTGCATATGACACATTTAATATACAACACGTGTTAGTCAACTGTTTATGTTAGCAGTAACATAAACAGTAGCTGTTTGTAGTTTGGTTTGGGGGACTCCAATGTTATATTCAGACTTTTGACTATGCAGGGGATTGGCGTGGTGCCCCTAATGCCCACATTGTTCGAGGGTCAACTGTACTTATTTCGAATTTCAAGTCTCACTCATAATCCAAAGCCCTTCTTATCCACATATTCTTCTCAGGCTATTTCAACCACAGTTACCTCACCCATCTATAAAGTCAAAGAAGTTCTCACCTGTATAAGACATTTGAAAGTAAATGCGTTTGCCATTTACTACCTGTATGAACTTGGAAAAGTTACTTCACTTTACTAAGCATCAGTTTTCTTAACTGCAAAGTGGGTCTGACAGTAGTGTGAATCTGTTTTGAGGATTAAATGGGGTAATAAGTGTAGGGAACTCGGCACTGTGCCTGGAAGGAGCCCTAGAAATGGTGAATCATATCACTGCCATGATCAATCGCACTGACTTTCCATATTTCACGTTCTCGCATTTTGTCTAACTCTTACAACATCAGTCTCTGTTTCATACAGGTCGGTGTTATTTTCCAACCACATCGTGGAGTTCTTCAGAAGAGTCTGGTTTTCACAATTAATTAATTAGTTAATGTAATAAAAGGAGGGAAGACAAAGGACCATATCTGGACAGAGATTCAGGGAGGGAGAACAACACCAGTGCTGTGCCGGGGCCAGCTCTCGCCTGGCACCTGAATGTGAACTCAGATGTAAAATTCCAAGTTTCAAGCCAATCGATACCAAGTTGGTAATTGTAGCTCTCCTGTAGCGAGGGTACTTCTCTCGTGAAAAATGCACACTAGCTACGAACCCAGCTTCCACCACCTCATATCGTAAAACACTTCCCAGATACAACATTGAGCATGCATGCATTGACAGAATGGCAGTGGAGACTATACTAAAAGTATAGTCTCTGTAGGAATATAAATATATTCTTTTCTTAATTATCATAATATTTAAAGTGAATATATTGCCCAGGAGCAGGGGCTCACGCCTGTAATCCCAGCACTTTGAGAGGCTGAGGCGGGCAGATCACCTGAGGTCAGGAGTTCAAGACTAGCCTCTAGGGCACATCTCTAATAGATGCGTTTGTCATTGTAATTCACGACAGCAGGCTTAAGACATGAAAGAACTCCTCAAATTTACCTTCCTTTATTGTAACCAAACAATAAGACTAATATCTTCCGTGTGAAGCCACGTAAAAGGATGTCTTGGAAACCATATAAAGTGGATGTACTTTCTTGTAGCTTTAGTAAGCCATTCAAAAAAGTATTTGATAAGATTGAGTGAACTAAAGGTTAAAAACAACTGTGATTTTTCAGAATGATATATTCATTCTGGGCAACATTGTGAAACCCCGTCTCTACTAGAAATATAAAAATTAGCTGGGTGTGGTGGCGGGTACCTGTAATCCCAGCTACGGGGGAGGCTGAGGCAGGAGAGTCACTTCAACCTGGGAGGCAGAGGTTGCAATGAGCTTAGATTATGCCATTGCATTCCTGTCTAGGCGACAAGAGTGGAACTCCATCTCAAAGAAAAAAATTGAATATATATTGATTTTATATGTATAGATATACATAGGGAATTTATGGTCACTGTACATTTTAATATTTGCTGTATTATAACCAAATAATTCCTGCCAAACAGAATGACTAGTAGAGATAGAACGGTGAAAAATAAATACATTAAGTGATAGTTGCATACAAAATTGAATATATCATTCTGAAAAATCACAATTGTTTTTAACCTTTAGTTCACTCAATCTTATCAAATACTTTTTTGAATGGCTTACTAAAGCTACAAGAAAGTAAATCCACTTTATATGGTTTCCAAGACATCCTTTTATGTGGCTTCACACGGAAGATATTAGTCTTATTGTTTGGTTGCAATAAAGGAAGGTAAATTTGAGGAGTTCCTTCATGTCTTAAGCCTGCTGTCATGAATTACAACGACAAATGCATCTACTAGAGACGTGCACCAGATGCTGTGATTAAATGAAACAAACAAAACAAGAAACATTTCCTCCATCCTCAATGTGGGGGACGTGTTTTCCCAATATTCCCCCTCTGCCATATCCCTTTATCCCTGTATGGAGCTTCCATACCATCCTTCACAAGACTTTAAGATATTTTTATGCAAAACCTGCTTCTTTTTTTTTTTCCAGGTTGTGATGTTTGGTTGAACCCTGTGCTTTGAGTGTGTAGTAGAGCCAGCCAGAGGTGAGATCAACAGAAAGGAGTCCTCTCCCTTCTTTTCTTTCCTGGAGCAGCAATGCGTGGAAAGACGTACCAGAAGGGAGGGATGTGGACCGCCCGCGTAGCCGTCACTCATGGACTCAGCATGCTGCCGCTGTCCACAGGAGAAAGAGCTCCACGTGAGCACTTGGTGAAGCAGATGGTACTCGCAACACAGTCAGTTCTCAGTGCAAAATTTCTTTCACTGTAGGCAGCCCCTAAATTATTTAGAATTGTCCTGAGTAGTGCCTAGTTTTGCATGCACCCTCCTTAGGTCTACACTTATAAGAAGGAATGAATAAGGTTTTAAATTTTATGGTGATAGCAGTATTAGAGGTATTGAAATAAGTTGGGTATTCCTTCAGTTCTGGTGAAATAGTTTACATTTTGCTGACAATAGTCATCAAAAAAAGAGTCATTCCAAGTATTTATTGGTAAATATTAGGTGGATGCAAAATTGATTGTGGTTTTTGACATTAAAAGTAATGGCAAATCTTTTACTTGCCAAAAAAAATCTTTTCTTGCAAAAAAAAATCATTTTTCCAGAAAAAATAATATTATATTTTGTTTTGGTTGATATTACATGTGAACTTGACCAGACCCTGGGATACTAAGATATGTGGTTTCATATTCTGGATGTTTCTATGAAAACGTCTTTAGATGAGGCTAACATTTAAGGTGGTGGACTTTGAGTAGGCAGATAGCCCTCCCCAATGTGGGTGGGCCACATTCAATCAGCTGAAGGCCTGCGTAGAACAAAGACTGACCTCCCCCAAGCTAGAGTGAATTTCGCCAGCCTATAGCATTGACTCTTTCCTGGATCTCTGGGCTTCTGGCCTTCAGACTGAAACTGCACTTTCTGCTTCCCTGGGCCTATCACCTGCCAGGTCACACCAGAGATTTGGATTTTCCAGCCTCCATAATCACATGAGCCAATTCCTTATTTATGTAGGTATTATAATAATATATATTATAATTCTTTCTCTCTCTCTCTCTCACTTCATATATATATGTGTGTGTGTGTGTGGATTTATCTATCTTTCTATATGTCTCTCACTTCTCTCTCTATATATAGAAGATACGTATGTCTTCTATATTTTCCATTACTCTGGAGGATGCTAACAAATATAATAATAAGCATAAAATGAAACAAAGCAAAATGACAATAGTTGTGTTCTTCAGGGAGGATGAAGTTAGAGAAAGTCAAAGACTTTGGCACCGAGATTCCTGCACTGAATGTTGGTTGTTCTTCCAGTAAAAGGGATGGTCAGACAGTTCGAGATTTGGGAGAAAAATAGGGAGCAATAAAAAAAATACAATTTACATGTATAAATTTAAATAAATATCGACAGTTTAGAGCAAGAGTTAAAATGTTTTTGGTTTCAAAGTGTATGAGAGAATTAGATGTCTAACAACTGTAGCATATATGATGGAAGGGAAATAATTTAAATGTTTTGTTTGAAGGTTCTTGCTTTGGGAAAAAAGAAAAAAGCAACAATTAACATAAAATAAATATAGGTTAAGATGTGTGATGCAATTTCTAGGGCAAACATTGAAAAGTAATAAATGTTTGTATATTTATTACATTTATGTAATAAAAAATAAAACAATTATAAAACTAAATCAATTTAAGTACACAAAATAATAGAGAAAAATAGGGTAAAGAATAGAAAAAGTATAGTAATACAGTAAATTTAATCTTATAGATATCAGTCATTACATTAAAAGCAAATGCAGTAGTAAACATGTGTGTATGTATGTATTTTAGAGATAGATAGCTTCTCACTCTGTTGCCCAGAGTGCTGCAGTGCCGTGGTGCAATCATGGGTCATCGCAGCCTTGAACTCCTGGGCTCAAGCAATCCTCCCACCTCAACCTCCCAAGTAGCTGGGACTATAGGCACGCACCACCATGCCTGGCTAATTTTTTCTCTTCTCTCTCTCTCTTTTTTTTTTTTTTTTGTATGTACAGGTTCTCACTGTGTTGCCCAGTCTGATCTTGAACTCCTAGGTTTAAGCAATCCTTCCACCTCAGCCTCCCTAAGTGCTGGGATCTGAGGCTACAGCACGAATCACCTTGCCTCACCTAGTAAACATTTAAATTTAAATAAAAGGGTGTGAGTGGCAGGACCTGATTTCTCCCTGTTTGAGTGGAGTTTCCAGAGGAGCAAGAGCAAAAGTCTAGAAGGCTCCATGAGATGGGTTAGGGTTTCTAAGATCAGAATAGACTAATTTCAGCTTAATATTGTTATGGACAGTTTTACATAGAACTAATTATAGGTATGTACATAGTCACAGGTTAGTGCATATGTATATTTTCTTGCTATGTCAGCTGAAAGGGCCCAGAGGCAAGGGCACCTCAGTTGCAAGGAGCCCACTCGGGGTCCAGATCTTGGTTCTGATGCTGCACTCCAAAAAAAAACCACCCAGATATCCCAGAAAGAGGGCAAGAAACATATCAGGTGACCCTAGAGCATATTGTAGTACCAGAAAAAAAGAATCTGGTATTCTAAATAATTTATATGGACACTGTAATCTAAAAAGGTGAGACGTAACATCCTATTCCTTAAGTGTGGACTATGTAAAGCAACCTATTTCTAAAGAAGGTTGTACAGAAATGGTGAAACAAATAATCTTTACAGTAGAAAAACCTGAAATGCTACCTTAGCCAGGTAGTCCAGGCAGACACTGGAAGTGATAAGTTATGTTGATAGTACCTAGTATATGTGACACAGTGTGATAGAATGACACTAATCCTCCCTGGTCTTCCTGTCAGAACATATAACCTCAGTTTAATCATGGGAAACATATGTGACAAATCTCAGTTGAGGAATGTTCTAGAACACATTGTCAGGAAACAAGGGAAGTCTAAGAAACTATCACAACCATAAGGAGATTAAGAGACTTGACAACAGAAATTATATTCCTGTGGTATGGGATCCTGAACAGACAATACATAAGTGCAAAAACTAAATAAATCTGAAGAAAGCCTGGACATTAGTTAATAATGTATCAAGACTGATTTTTTAATTGTAGCAGTGTATCATACTGAGATAAGATGTTAAAAACAGAAATGCTTAGGATGGGCTACACAAGAACTTTCTGTACTGTCTTCTTAATTCTTCTGTAAAGCTAAGCTTTTCTAAAAAATAAAGTTTATTTAAAAAAATGGACAAGACCCTTCAATTATAACTCAAAATGACTATACTGGATATTTTAAAAATGCAAAACCCAATAATATACTGCTAAAAGGAAGCATATTTAGAAATATTAAGATGCAAGAAAATCAAAAGAACAGGGCAAAAACACCAATCTCCAGAGAGCTGATGTTAAAATCTACCAATAGAGTAAGTAAAACATTATCTGCATTAAAAAGACATGGATTATAAAAATAAAAATTACAACTCACCAGGAAAATATAATTCTAAATGTTTATGTACCACATTACTTGTTCTGATAGTGTGTTAAGCAAAATGTTTTATAATCTCAAAAAAATTGTATTTACAATTAAAGTGAGAAATATTACACACATGTCTAAATAATTGATAGAAAAAGGCAAGAAAACAATCTTAGCAAGGATATCGAACATTTGCAAAATATGTTTAGTACATAAAACCTTACTTTTATGCATATACATTGCTCTTAAAAACTGCAGAATACACAGTTAAACTGGTGGAAGCCGAGCATAGAAAGGAAATAAAAAGAGTCATCACTACAAATCCTACAGACTTTTAAAAGAAACAAAGAGTATCATTAGCAAGATTTTGCCATTGCTTTTGATTTTGTAGATCAAATAGACAAAATCTTAGAAAATTAAATAACTACTAAATTATGCAAGTAGAAATAAGAAATATCAGTAATTTTGTTTCCAACAAATAGACATTACACTTTTTAAAGATATTTTCCCACCAAAACTCCACATTTATCTTGATTCACCAGCAAATTCAAACAAAGATTTTAGAGAAATAAAACATATATACCATAAACTTTAAACAAAATAGAGAAATGAACAGCTTTATATCGAAACATAAAAGAAAATATAGAAAAGTTATCAATTTCATTAATAATTGTAGATGCAAAAATTCTGAACCAAATATTTGCAAACCAAGTCCAGTCATATACCAAAAGTATAATACATGACAACCAAATTAAATTTATTTCAGAAAATCAAGTTTGCCTAACATTTAAAAATCAATCAATATAGTACATTGTCTTGACATTTAAAAGAGAGGAAATAATCTTGAATAGCATGTGTTTGAAATTCAAGAAACAGGTGCAACTTTATTTAGAAATGGGTTATTTTATCTTAAAGCTGCCAAGGAGGGTGAGGAGATTTTTATACAATCACAAATTGTGTTACTGTTAAGGAGACGGTGGAAAGACAGTGGAGAAGCCTGGAAAGGTGGTCTCCTACTTCTGTGGCGTTTGCACCACAGGATTGTTGTTATGCGGGTATTTGTTTAAATAAAAAAGTATTAAACTGTGCACTCGGTGTGGAGCACCTTTCATTGAGTGCATCATAAAGTATAAAAGAAAAAGAAGTCAATGAGAATAACCTTCAACAGAAAACTACAATAGGAAAAGCCACAGAGTGGTCAAGTGGACCCAAAATCATAGGTTTTCTCACAGAAATCTTAAAGGAATATAAATTGGTTAATCATTTAAGAAAGCGACTTGCCAGTAGGTATCAAGAGCATAAAAATTATTATTTGATTTAGACCCAGCAATCATGTACTTGTGATAAGAATTACATATTTGAATTATGGAAATAATGATAAGATTTACTTACACAATGTAGATCACAGTGTATATCTGGGTTACTTTAAATGTCCAACATAGAGTGGATAAACATGTCACGGCATAACCGCCAATAAAATTATCTTTATTCATATCTTCAACTAACATGTAGAATTTGGGCCAATAGCTTGATCTTTTGCATTTTCAAAATTTTGAAAACAGACAGAAACATAAATAAAGAGTGGTTTGAATGATTTTACTTATGTAATGACTGAATATACATGTAGTGTATGCATTTCTATTAGACACTGAGAGAAGAGTACCATACTTTCCTACGTTTAACACTGAATTTTGGCTGTATCTAATAGATAATAAAACAATCATAGACAACATTCTCTTAGGAAACAGTCATGAAACCGGCTGTTGGTGATCGTTTGGCTCAGGATACGCACACACATGGATATTCAACAGCAGGACTCCACTGAGGGCCTCACTGTGGTAGACAGGAGGATCACCTCTGTTCAGCAAACCACCAGAGTGAGAAGTGGACAGGGATGGCGGGTGGGACTAACTATTTGAGATAACTTCTGGAATCGTAGTGTCTCTTAGGAGTTTGGTTCCAGTACAATCAATGCCTTACTTCTAATGCCTTAGCTAAATGTTTCCAAAACAAAATTGTAGACCTTGTTTTAGATTGCAAGGAAAGGGTCACAGTGATCCCTGAGTTCTGAAGTATGAATATCATTTCATCAAAAAAACTTATTTAAAAAATCTTACAGCACAGAATGGCCCATGGATGGTAATAATTTAAATGGGAATTAAGCGGGCAGGATTTTAACTAACTGACCCAGAAGGGAAGGACTCAGAGTCCACTATTAACTATTATATAAGAAGGAATATCCCAGATAAAAGGTAATCAGCTTTTTGCTTGCCTTTTAACAGTATCCTTTCTACTTGACTATCCAGCATTCACTCTTTTTCCTCCAGAAATATGACTAGGGTGAGTGATACTGTGTACCTGTATATTGACATGTGCGTGGGCTGTGTGTGTGCGTGTGTGTGTGTGTGTGTGGTGTGTGTGCTTGCAGGCACTACTATTGCTTTCATAGAAACTGATTCTGAAAGAAATTTCAGAAGGGAAGAGACAAGTTCTTGGCTTGTTGTAGACCAGAGTAAAATCTAAAAGAATTCAGGGGGAAAAAAGCTGGAGCCATGGGGTATGTTCTCGACTGTGAAGGCATATTTCATTTATATCCCCAGTCCACTAGTGCAGTTTAACCATGAGATGGACTTGACCCCTGATACACACATGTTCAATTACTTTCAACATTAAGAACTTAAAAACATGTTCAAATTGACACTGTTAAACACAATATTCTCCCACACCTGATCCCAAGGTTCAAAATGCTCTATGTCCTGATTTATTTTGTTGGTCTGTTTTATGAGTTATCTTTATAGTGATAGCCATGGTGTTATTTCAAATCTTCATTAAAATAATATAAATGGTGAAACAAATAGTGACCTCAGCCTTCACCTTCTGACAGGCGTTCAGGGATAATGAAGCTGATGTGAGAGCCTGGAGAGAAACATCAGTCAAAGGCATGCAGGTTGTGAGTACAAACCTCACTTGTTTCCAAACAGATTCTTCAGCATAATGATTAGGACGATGACAGTACAAACATTCTCATCCTACAAAAATAAGTAGTCACAACCACACCTTATCCAATATCTGTACAGCAATTGTGCCATATGCATTAAATTTATATTTTTATAATGTAATTTAATCTTTATTTCAAGCCACAATCTTGCTGAAGTATGTAATGTTTTGTTCCAACCATTCTTATAATCACCCCTGGTGCCATGCCATGGTGCCAGCGTCTTAGTTGTTCCCATGGCACTGGTAGGTGGAGGCATCGAGACTGCTGTGTCCTCTCTTCTTGCAGGAAATCCCATCCAGGGTCCCTCTACTCTCCTCTGCAGCTTCCATGCTTGGAACGCTGAGCCATTGCTAGGACGATGAGGTCACAGGAAAGTGAAATGCACCTGCTGTGATCTGATCCAACTGACCACTCCTGCTGCTCCTCCCTTGCACCTCAGGCATCTCCTTCCAATCTGGAGGAAACACTTTTACCTCCACTTTTCTTTTAGTCTTCCAATCTCTGTTGCCTCTAGGGAGCACAAGTATACAAACAGAAAGCTGGACTCCTTTCATCCTGCTTCACAATATTACAATGTTAAAGGAAAAACAAAAAAAAAAGACCAAGTACCTTACCTGGTAGAATTGGAGAGACGGGCATGAAAGAGATGTAAATACAGTTAGAAAACACATCAGCATTTACAAATGTGTGTGAGAACCAATGAGGAGGATTTTCAGAGACTATTATGACCATTTATTTTTCTAATACGTGATATGTAAAGGCACAGAACATCAATTTAGTATTTGGAGCTTTTATTTTTCCTTTTTTAAGTTTCCAGAAAGACTGTTCAGTATTATGAAGTTTGTGTCAATATTCTGGAATTGACAATTTTGTCATGTATATGGGAGAAATAGCTAAAGATGTAGTATAAAGTATTTGTTCACAGGTAATGGAATGCTACCTTTACCCAAAGTTATAAAAAATAAACTGGAGAACAAGAACTCGGAGTGAAATGTGTCCTTTTCTTCCTTCAGTGTTCTGTGTTAGCGTCCTCATTTATCTTCATGATACTCACGCATGGCAATGCAAAAGGCCATAATTTATGGCACTTGACCTACTGGATTTGCTGGGGGCATAATGCCATTGAGTTGGCTTAATAAGCCTCTGCTTTTTGCTTTCATTGACTCTGTAAGGAAATACAAATAGAATGGGAGAGAAATAACATTAATTGTAAGTACCAAAAAAAAAAAAAAAAAAGGTGCCATTCCAAACCCTTCTGAGGGAATGAAGACAAGGTGAATATACAAAGATTGTCGAAAGTAGGAGAAAGTGTGTGGGGGCTTGCAGTGAGCTGAGATCCGGCCACTGCCCTCCTGTCTCAAAAAAAAAAAAGACTCCGTCTCAAAAAAAAAAAAAAAAAGGTGCCATTGTACAAAGGTTTAAAGGGTTTAAGTGAGAGAATAAACTACTGGGGTTTATAATCCAGTCTTCCTGGGAGTTTTTCTCAAATTGGAAGACTCAACTGAAAATTGTGTGTCTATTTTCTCTGCATAAATCTTTTAAATCATAACCACCCTCAAATCTTAAATAAGCCCCCCCCCACACTAAGTATCGTCATAACCACCCTCAAATCTTAAATAAGCCCCCCCCCCACACTCTAAGTATCATCATAACCACTCTCAAAACTTAAATAAGCCCCCATACTCTAAGTATCGTGTAAAAGTTAGGTAAAACATTTAGGACAAAACCGTGTTTTCCCAACAGTGCAAGCTTGATTAATGGAGAAAATGTATTTTAAAATTAGCATATTCCCTCTCTTGTTTTGTCTATGTGTGATTTTCAAAACTAGAAGAATAGAATCCTCAGAGGAACTGATAATGAACATATGTTAAAGATTTATGGGGCAGCTATCGAGAAGCCCAGCAGGATGAGAAGCTGGTTCTGAGAACACGAGACACGGATGTGCCCCCAGTCAGTTACCCAGTGAGAGTGACGAAATGGGCTTGCTAAATTAGACAGAAAGAAAACGAGGTCATACACCGCACAGATACAGCACCAGAACTTCGGGGATCATATTCTCTACTGGACAAAAATTATTTCCAAGTCTATACAAAATGGACAATTCTTTCGTTTTCTAAAAATTAACGGCAGACTTTACACAGTCAGGGCTTTAAACAACTATAGATGATAGTTGATAAACTATCATTATAGATGATAAACAGAAGAAGGTTATGTGCCCAAGAAAGACAGATAGTTTTTAGACAGGCTTAGAGAACAATATTTCAGCCTACTGTGCCATGAAAAACAAACAAAAAAATGGTCTTTTTTTTTGGACTTATTCAAATTTTATATGCTTTTTGGTGACTTTTACAATTATGCAAGAAGTAAGTTTTC
Source organism: Colobus angolensis palliatus (assembly GCF_000951035.1). NCBI lineage: Eukaryota > Metazoa > Chordata > Mammalia > Primates > Cercopithecidae > Colobus > Colobus angolensis. Next base: position 2,828,202 of record NW_012115255.1, on the reverse strand, counting down.
CTCGTATATTTTTTAAACTTAAAATTAAAACGGTCCCCATGGTCTGATTCGTACAAATGTACTAATAAGGAGAACTGTGGGCCATCTACCTTGAAGCCCAAACGTCCTTGGAAATCTAGAAATGAATCGCAGGCGAGGGCGTGGAGAAGGTCACAAGATTTGGTGAATGAAGAGGTGTAAAAAAGGGGGTTAAGATTCCAGCCAAGCGCCTTGGCTCATGCCTGTAATTACAGAACTTTGGGAGGCCGAGGGGTGTGGATCACCTGAGGTCAGGGGTTCAAGACCAACCTGACAAACATGGTGAAACCCCATCACTACTAAACATATAAAAATTATCTGGGCGTGGTGACATGTGCCTGTAATCCCAGCTACTCAGGAGGCTGAGGCAGGAGAATCGCTTGAACCCAGGAAGCGGAGTTTGCAGTGAGCCGAGATCATGCCATTGCCCTCCAGCCTGGGTGACAGAGCAAGACTCTGTCACAAACAAACAAACAACAACAACAACAACAAAAACAAGTTAAGGATTCCAAAGAGTTAGAAAAACTGTTTTCATTTAAATAAGATAAGCCCTAGAATAGGTTTATTTATTTTTTGACACTTGCCACAGCAAAGTAGGTATTATCTGATGCAGAGAACATTTGGGTGACCTCTGTGATGTTTTTGGTGGTGTTTGTACACTCCTACTTCTTTTTCTCATTTTTATATTGAATATGCAAAATCAGGTATCTCTGTCTACCTCTTTCTCTGTCTCTCTTCCTGCCACGCTCTGACCTCTCTGCTCTCTCTATTTTGCTGAACTTCAAATGTATTCACTTTTTAAATAACTTACTTTAATGAAAAATCTTTAAGAGGTCAGAAGTTTGAAAGATTAGATTCCATCTTGATTTACTTATAGTATTTTGAGTATAGAATTTCACATAATTTTCTTAGTGCTCTAGGTTAAGTAAACACAGTACATGTGTTTAACTAACACAGGCCACTGATATCAACATTTCACCACTTAATGTGACACGTTCTTTTCGATCCCTTTATGTCCCCATGTTTAAAATAAAATTGCCATATGTATTTCCTCTCCATACTTACCTACTGATTGTCACATCAATCACATCATGTTAGAATTTGTGCTTCTACCATCAGATATGATTTGAGAAACTTACATGAAGGATACGGTTTATTACATTGGCCTCTATTTTTGCTCATTCCAGGGCTCTTTGGTGTTGTTCACAAGATTCCGGGTTTTCTTCAGTTATTTCCTTTCTGTGTGGAGAAGCTCCTTTAGCCATTCTTCATGGGTGGGCTCGTAAGTAACAATTCCTTTTCCTTTTCCTTGTTGGAGAACATCTGCATTTCCCCTTCGTCTCCTGAAGTGTGTTTTCACTGGATAGAGAATTCATTTGACAAGTCTTTCATTTCAGTGCTCGAAGTACATCGTGGCGCCTCCTTTGAGCCTTCACGGTCTCAGATAAGAGGTCGGCTGTCAATCTAATGGGTCTTCTATCAGCAACACGTCATTTCTTTTCTTTCTGGATGTTATCAATTTTTTTCTTTGCTTTTAGTTTCAGAAGTTTTATTATGAATGTGTCATAGCATGGGTATCTTGTTGGGGTTTTACTCAGCTCCTTGAATCTTTTGGTTTATATCTTTTGCTAAATTGTAAGGACATTTCCAGCAATTATTCCCTAAAATAAGTCTCACTTGCCTTCTCTTCTCCCTCTGGGACTCTGATAGGTGACAGGAAGGCCAGCTGTTTTGTTATTTTCCCACAAATCCCTATAGCTGTTCATGTAGAGTTTAGCCAGGCAAGGTGGTGTGTGGCTATAATCCCAGTTACTCGGGAGACTGAGGCAGGAGAATCACTGGAACCCAGGAGGTGGAGTAGCAAGTATGTCTCAAGGAACTTATTTTGTTTTCCTACAGGAAGAAAACACTTCTACCTCAATGCAGCCCTCACAACCTGACTTGTTTTTCCCTTGGTCTTATACATCCAGAAATGCTAAGTATCTCTTTTGTAAGTCTCCACTTAAGATGTGGATGATGGACTTTTTTATTATTATTATTATTTTAAGACAAGGTTTTGCTTGTGCTGTCACCCAGGCTGGAGTGCAGTGGCATGATCACAGCTCACTGCAGCCTCAGCCTCCTGGGCTCAAGCCATCCTCCCACTTCAGCCTCCAAAGTAGCTGGGACTATAGGAACACCCCACCACACTCAGCTAAAGGTTTTATTTTCTGTAGAGATGGGAGCTCACATTGTTGCCCAGGCTGGTCTCAAATTCCCGACTTCAAGCTATCCTTCTGCCTTGGCCTCCCAAAGTGGATCTTTACAAATTTACTGGGATTTGGCTCTTTTCAAACTTTGTGTTTTTGTTTCCGTGTTTGTCTACCTTACTCAAATGACCTGTTACTTGGAAAATGCACAACAATAGAAAGCAACTGTCAAAATAATTTTTAAAATAGGTTACTAACAAAGAGTTCCTAACGTACTTTTCTTCCTATTCACCTTCAGTAAGTAAAACTCAACAAAAAATCGAAGACAGCTATGAAGTTGAACATGATGCCTGCCAGATTTGACTATCATTTTTTACAGAGTGGGCTGTTACATAGTTGATAACTAGATAAGTAGGTTTTGACAATGGAATGAATTCACATACAGGCATTACAATGAGGAAACCTGGATAATTACTTTCTAAAACAATAAAGACATGTTTTATAGATGGAGAGATAATCTGGGTGGAAGACTAGGGCACTAGAAATGAACTTCAGCTACGTTGCATGACGGCCAGTAACGCTGTACCTGTGATGGTCCTCCAGTCCTCTGTCTACCGCAGCAAAATGAGATGAGGCCAGTTTTCTCCAGGGATCCCATCCACCACTGTCCCTTCTTAACAGAGCAGGTACTTAAAGCCCTAGTGAAAGTTTCTTTAGTTTAATTTATTGCCATTGACAGAGTTAAAGGCAGAGTTGAATTATGTGCTAGTCTAGGGAGGTGAATATTAAAGGTGAGTCGATGGCTCTTTTGTCAAGGATTAATGAGTGACTTTGTAAATTAATAGCAGCAAACGGGATACAAGTGTGCCTGTAAGGAACCTCAGCTGTAGAGGATGGGGCGTGCATGAGAGAGAGGTTATAGAAACATGTATGTTACCAAAAGGCTTACAGGGTCATAATTGGGGAGCTACTGTATCTAAATACATCGGAATTCCTTAAATTGAAAGTCATAATAACACAGTTATGCAATATAGTTATGCAATGAATAGTTGACTAAACAACCAGAAAAAATAGAATTTTGGATAAAGCAACCAAATTCTGCCATCATATTCTATTATTTTCCTTTTGCTACTAAATTGAATGAAATATATATTGGGAAAAGAAACCTATTTTTAAATTATTTTTATTAATTGAAATAGTAGTAATTTTTCATAGGTACCACAGGGGAAAATGTAGATGTAAACCCCCTCAAAGGAAGAAGTAACAGTGAAAGACTTTTAACAATGGAACGTCTTCTTTGTTAAATGGCAGAGTCTGAAGAGGATGGCATGTATTTCTGTTCTGGCAGATTCCTGCTAACTCTATGATTTTAAGGAGCAGTTCTTCCAAAAATTTGATCATGGCTGTACTCTGCACCATATTTTTCAAGATAAAGCAAAGAGGTTTTCATTTTGGAAATATTCATGAGTTTTCCCTAAGTCAAGAGTTTTTTTTGTTGTTGTTGTTTCGTTTTGTATTTTTCATCATTTGCAAAAGTGCCTTGACATACAGATGTTTGAAGTCAGGAAGCTTTGGAGGAAGTCAGTGCATACATGGGAACTGTTTGATGTCGCAAGGAGCCGCCAGTGGTGCATGCCTGAAAGCCTTCTTGCTGCACGGACCACATGGGGAACACCAAATCTGTCAGACAGCAAGCCAGGCCGCGCTCCCAGCTCCACTGCCTCGTCTATGACAAGGGCAGGTGACTTGGCTCTTCATGGAATTGCACGATGAATAAACTTTCCGACCAAGTGATAGTCGCTGATGTGAGTCCTACCTGTGGGGAAAACATCTCAGCATTGTTTATTTCTGTCAATGGGAAAATGACATTAGTTACAAAACAACTACAAATGTGTCTCAGAGCATTCAAGCGCTGTTCACCACTAAGATTCGGTGGAAACCTGAGCCACGTACATTTATGAGCCTAGAAACCAAGGGTGGTATGAGAAAACCGTCCTTTGACCTCACCGAGTTCTGGGCTCGAATGATGCAGCTGCTCTGCCCTAGGTGAATTATCCTTTCGGCTGTGTCTTCTTCTCTGTCATTACCATGGGGGTAAGCCTGACTCACCGGTGCACTACAGAACATGAATCGTAAGGTGTGCATGAAGAGGACATCCAATCAAGGGTCCCTCTGGTTTCCCTCCCCACTCCTTTCTGTCACTGACAGTTCACCAAAGGCTTCACACTCATGAACTGGAAATGAGAGGAAGTTCTCAGTCAGGAAACACCAGGGGGTAAGTGTTATTTCCTGGCAATCCTGAAAACCATCACCGTTTGTAGATACATGATTGTTAATTAAGAGCCCCGGAGAGGCTTGCATCCAAGACTTCAGTGCTGAGCTAGTACTGAAAATACAGTACTCCTTGCATGCCTTCCTGAAGGGAAGTAGATTAAAGTGAGTTTAAAAAGCCGTTGTCCTGGGTCCTAGATGAGGTTTGTTCCCTGCTGAAGAGATCTGGACAAACGGGTCAGTGTCCTCTTCTTATTTTTGTACACAGAGAAAGAAACACACAGGCACAGGCACACAAGGTACACCCATACCCTCATTCAGGAAGAGGCTTGAAGCTAAATACACTCTTTTGTCTCCTGGGGTTCCTATTCGATGAATCTTCATGCTAATAACATATAATCAAATCTCTGGAAAGGTTTAAAAGCAAAAGAAATACAAACAAAGCTTTTACTTACCCTTAATTTGATTCCTGGTTGGCCAGCAGTGCTTTATAGTCTATGGTTATTATCCACATGTATTTCCATTTAAACCGTGCCAGCTGAGGCCACTTCTCATCTGAGAATCACAGCCACAGCCCCAGAGGAAAATAAAAGCATGTCACTTTAAATTTTATAGCAGGGCCAAAGAAATGTCAGATTCCTGCCTCAGCTGTATAACCACACACATTATATTTGACCCGAACACATCCCATCAATTCATGTTCATGAGAAAATTACACTTTGGATTGACTTGATTCCTGTTCTTTATCCAATTTCTTACATAAAAAGGCAATTTAATGTTCTCTTCAGTGGCCACTGTATACATATCACATTCAACACTAGCATGTTAATATCGTGAAAGTTTTATAGTATTTTTGGAAATGCTGACTGAAATGTTTCCCTTGTTCTTCCTATACTACTCAATAATTGCAATCTAATTAATTTTAATTAACTGTACTGGGTCTCTTCTAAGATGCATTGCATTTCTGTGTTGATAAATTTTAAATCAGATTACTAGTAAGTCTTTTTTTCCTTTATAATTTTTTTTCAAATTTGAGCACACATCTGCTGTATGAGTATTTCTTTCTATTCCCTTTGTTGAACTCAAATCAATTTTCTTATCTTTGTTGCTACTGTTGTAAGTTTTGCTCCTTTTGGATACAGTGGATGCCAAATATCAGTTTGTACTTATGTGACAGTGACAATTTTGGGTTCCCTCTGGGATATAACACACAATTCTTTGTTTTTACACAGATGACTGAATATTTTAATGGCAGTTCCAAATACAGATCTAGGGCACAGCTCATAAAAACAACAACAACAACAACACACACACACACACACACACACATGCAAGCAAGAATCATTTTCAGAATCCCTGTAGGTTTGAAAAAAATAAAATGATGAAGAACTTTCTATTTCAGAGCACTTTTATAAAATGATGACCTTCGGAGCCAGGAGAAGATTTTATTTGTTAATATGCTGTGTTCATTTCCAGATGGAAGCCGGTGTTAATCACAGATGCACACCTCGTTTGTAGATCTGCATCTGTGCTCTATGGTGGCTGTGCATGGTCCACACTGGGTACCACTCCCACAAAACCCATACTTCAAGGAAGAAAAGGGGCATGAATTTATCTTTAAAGATAAAAGGTTCAACCCTTTCAAGAAAAGCATTCTAAGATCTGGATCAAATATTTGATTTTTCACTAAACTACCACATGAAAACCATTTTTAACAAATGCTGTACTTAGAGCCAACTGAAGAAGGACTTTTGTATTATTGTCTAAAGTCCAATTTGAAATCACTTAACTCGTCACCTTAGGTCCATTATCTATTGATTGGGCATCCATATTTAATCCTCTGTTTCTGAAGAAATTGCAACATCATATACCATCTTCAGTACGTTTTAAAAATCCAACTTCTAGTGTCTATATTTAGAATACAATTTGTAAGATTTTGCTCTTTTAGAGAAAGTACTTTTTTCAAAGATACATATTTCTGTTGAGTGGCATTTCAAAACTATATATTGGTTTATATTCTCTTTGGATCTTCATTTTAACCTCGGTGTTCATAAAAGAACAAAAGATTATTTATTTTGCCATTCTCAAACATGACAACGTATTTGTCTGTGTGTTTGTCTTGTTACATGTCAGCTAGGGAGGTGCTGGTATTCTGATGGCTGCTGGGGTCTCATGTGGCCTCACATGGCCAGTGCGATGGGGTAAGATGGGATCACATCTTGTTGCTATGGAGTCCTGGTTCCTGGTTGCATCACATACAGACCTGTCTGTCTATGTCAAGACAAAGTCTCATGTTTATCTGCGTCAGTAGGCTGCAGGTGAGACTGATTCTTGTTTTTCTTGGTCGTGATTTGGGGCCCCACGGTATTTGTAAAGAAGAAGAATATACAGAAGTGAGTTTACATAGGATTCAAACCACCAGGTAACAAATAATCCCCTCACACAGTGTTTTCAAGCTACTGTGTGAAATTACATAAATTATGGTGTGAAGGTTTGTCGATCCTCTCTTCCTCCCTCCTTCCTTCTCTCCGTCTTTCCTTCCCTCCCTCCTTCTTTCCTTCCTTCCTTGTCTATTTTCTTTCTTCCTTTTTTCTTTTTCTTTCTTTCTCTCTCTCCTGCTTTCCCTTTCCCTCTTTCTTTCCCTCTTTCTTTCTTTCTTTCTTTCTTTCTTTCTTTCTTTCTTTCTTTCTTTCTTTCTTTCTTTCTTTCTCTTTCCTTCTTTCTTTCTCTCTTTCTCTCTCTCTCTTTCTCTCTTTCTCTCTCTCTCTCTCTTTCCTTCTCCTACACATCTCTCAGAGGCTGTATTCCTCCACTTAAGCAACGGTATTATTTACATTTTTAGTGTCTTTTTCTGATGAATCAGTGGTAAGAAACATCTGTAAAAACAAAGCTCTCTGGCTTACAATTTAATAACGTATCTCCTATGACTGAATTTAACAGGTGTGCACAATTCCTTGGAATTAGGCCACAGTGCAGTGGCCTTTCTAATCACCATCCATGGCTACCCCAGACACTGACGTGGAAACACACTGACCATTACACAGCCTCTCGTTGTGCCCAACTCTCAAGGTCAGGGTGGGAGGCTGTGTGACTGGGATTGAACACCTGCTCTCCAACACCAGATGCCGAGCCTGACTCTGACACTTCTACTCTCTGGCCATGTCTCAATGTCTCTCAGTTGGCTATCAGTAAAATGGAGGTACCAAGTACATTCCTTATGAGTTTAATTTGCACATCAAAAGTCTACATCAATGTATAAAATTGTTCCTTTTTCTTTTAAAGGAAATGATCTTGCCACGCCCTATTATTTGTTTGAGGCTTTTTGAGGTGTGTTCTACATACAAGGACATGCCCTACTTTAAGGGTACACCTTGATGAGTGTTGACAAAGAGATGCCCTTATGTGACCATCATACTCAAGAGGTAGGACGTCTCCATTGGCCCACAAAGGGCCCTTGTGTGTTTTTCCTGCAAACTACCACCAGCACAGGGCCCAGGGAAACACTGCCACACTTGCTGTCAGAATCGATTTCATGCCCTGTCTAAAGTTTCCCGCCCACAGTACCATTTAGTGTGGTTGTTTTTGTGTCAGGGTCTGCTCATTCAGAAAAATATTTTTGTGATCCATCGATGTTGCTGCAGGCTTCAATACCTCAGTCCTGTTTATTATTGATCGTTATTCTGTTGTAGGAAAACAACACAATTTTTTTTTATCCAGGACCTTGTTGATGGGCATTTGTTGTTCCCAGGTGTTGGCTATGATGAACAAAGATGCTGTAAACACTCGAGTATATGTGTTTGCGTGAACTTATGTTTTCATTTCTTTGGGGCAAATACATAGAGGGGGGATTTCTGAGTTGCACTGTATGTAAGCTTAGGTTTAACTTTATAAAACAATGTCAAAAAGTTTTAAAGTGGCTGTATCATATTGTAATCCCGTCAGCAACCCAGGAGAGTTCCACTTGCCCCATACTCCCACCAACACTTGACATTGATAGTCTTCTTCATGTCCACCATTTCAGTGGGTGTGCAGTGTTTTCTCACCATGGTTTTAATACAGATTCCTGACAATTAATGGAGCTGAGGAGGCTTCCAAGGCCTTATGGGCCATTCATCTCTCTTCTTATTTTAAGGGTCTGTTCACAAAGTTTGTTCAGTTTTAAATTGGTTTGAATATCTACTTATTCTTGAGTTATGACTTCTTATATTTCTTAGAAACAAGTTTATTTTTTCTGATATGTGTCTTACACATTTTTTTCTAGTCTGTTAGCTGCTTTCTTGTTTTCTTAACTATATCTTTTAAAGAGTAGAAAACTTAAATTTTGATAAAGTCTCATTTATCAAGCCATCTTATAATTTATTTCATGCCTTATTCAAGAAATCTTTTCCTAACCCAAGAATGTAAAACTTTTTCCTAAGTTTTCTTCTAGCTCAGTGTTGTCCAATGTCAATACAATGTGAGCTACATATGCAATTTAAAATTTTTCAGTAGCCATGTTAAGTAAAAAGAGGAAAATTCATTTCAATAAAGTATTTTATTGAATCTAACACATCCAAAATAACATTATTCCAACATAGAATCACTATAAAGGTTATTAAAGAGCTATTCAATGTTGTTAGTACTAAGCCTTTGATGTTTGGTGTGCATTTTACTCCTTTAGCATATCTTAAGTAGGACTTAGCCATATTTTAAATGGATAATAACTACATGTGGCTAGAAGTCACCATAATGAACAGTATAGTCATATATATCTCATAGTTTCAACTTTCATACTGAGGTTGTTAAGTTTTGAGTTAATTTTCTTGTATGACATGAGATAAGGATAGAGGCTATTTTTCCCTTATACAAATATGTGTTTCTAATATTTTCCTTCATACAAATAAGTGTTTCTAATATCAGTTGCTAAACACTTATCCTTTTTCCATTGAATTAACTTGGGCTTTTTGTCAAAAAACAATATATAATGGAGATGTGGATCTAGTTCTGGACTTTCCTGTCTCTTCAATGTTTATTAGTCTATCTCTCATCTATATACCTATTTTCTCCCAATAATATATTAACTTGATTACTGTAGGTTTATTATCAGTCTTGAATGAAATAACATTAGTATTCTAGCTGTGTTATTAAAAATGATTTTGAGTATCCTAGGTCATTCTGAATGTCCTCATATATTTAAAATGTATTTTTAAATTTAATTTATATTAAATTAAAATTGCATTTTAAACATTTATATAAATTTATATAAGCAAAAACTAGTGAAGCTTCCATTGAAATTTTATTGAATTTTAGATTAAATTGAACAGAATAGGCTTAACCATTCTGAGTCATTTAGTTCATGAAAAACATATGTATTTAATTCCCTCAATGATATTTTGTGCTTTTCTGATCTTGCCCATATTTTGTTAAATTAGTACTAAGCGTCACTTGTTTCTGTTTTAACTGATATTTTAGATGGCACTCTTGAAACAGTTCAATTTTTAATTGCTCTTGCTGTGTATAGAAATACACAATTAATTTTGGCAGATCGACCTTGTATTCCATAGCATTGCCAAGCTTACTTATTAGTTCTAATAGCATTTTTTAAGTGCCTTGAGATTTCTACATACAGAGCCACATCATCTCTAATAAGAGACCGTTTTCCTTCTTCACTTCTGACTCATACTTTTATAGATCATCTTGCTTCATTATGTCGGCTACAGGCTTCAGTACAATCTCAAATAGAAATAGAACAGACTTCTTGTGTTCTTCCCCAGTCCTAGGCAGAGAGCATTCAAGTCTTTTACCCTCAGTTATGATGTTAGCTGTGGGATTTTCACAGATGGGCTATGTCAGGTTGAGGAGATTCTCTTGTACATCTAGTTTGCAAAGCATTTTTGCAATGAGTTGATTTTGTCAGATGCTTCACGTGCAATTACTGAGTGCACTTTTAGGCAATAGATGAAAACTGAAGCTCTTTAGAGTAGATAACAATGTCTCTTGAGACATTGCAGCAAACCAAAATGAGCCATAGTCTGTCCCCTCTGACTTTGGTTTCTGCATCAGTTTTTTGGTAAGAAGGCAAGGTCATTTCTAAAATGAGAGGTTGACAAAGGCTCTGTTAACATGAGCTGAGCACAGGAGAGACTCAATAAACAACAACTCAGAGTGGGGGCAAAGCAGAGTCCAATTCACCTGAGCTCATCATGGATGTGTATGTGTGAGTGAAAGGAGGAAAGGAGATGGAAGAAGGAAAGAACAGAAAGAGGACAGGGAGGGGGAAGTGTGGAAGGAGACATAGGAGGAAAAAGAATGCAGAGATAGTTAAAAACCTCATGGGAAGAATAAAGGTGGAAGACTTATCAGACCTATCTGCACATGCCCTGAGAGTGAGCAAACAACCATGATGGGCAACACCTGCAGGTCTAGCAGCCAGCACAGGGGCCAGCAATGAGGAGAGCCAGTTCATCCCCTTAGATAAAGTAGAGGCATGAGGCCACGCACATCCCATCTTCTTTCATCATGAAAACACAGAACATGTCCGACACTGGGCGTGTGTCAGGTCCTGCACTGAACACTTCATATGTATCACCTCCTGCAAACCTCCAAGCAACCCTGTTAGGAAGGTTTTGTTATTCACTCATTTTTCAGGGACAGGTCATGAGCCGTGTACAGGATGGGTAGCATGCCCAAGGCTCCTGCCAAGGGTAGTGGCCGAGTTCATGAGCAGGCAGTGGGGCTACAGGGTATGAGCTCCATCACTGGGCTTCAAGGGCCCTCATGCTTTCCTTAGGAATCATAATTGGTCCCAGGGAGGACCTATGAGAGGGACGGCAGCAACAGCAGACACAGCCCTGCTTCAGGTGTCAAGGAAGTGACGCAGCAAATGAACTGTGCCAGAATTCAGAGCAGGATGAGACTTTTGAGCTGAAATTGGTGGTAAAGACTTCCAGACAACAGGGCATTTGGTGGTGCCTTGTAAGAACTGTTATACGATCCTGGCCCATCTTTTGCTAGCTTTTCCCACTTGATCTTTTAATAAAACCCTTGCTTTGGATACTTTCTTCTCCATCTTTAAGCCAAAGGAAAAAATAAAAGGAACTTTTATTGAAAAATAAAGAGAAAGGTTAACAATGAAAAGCAAAAATCAGTTAAATATTAATTATTTTAAACTGATATAAATTATTCACAAAAGTAGCAAATTGTGGCATGTCAATAAATTTCTACCTAAAAATATAATTAAGCAATAATATCATTTAAAAAAAGAGAGATAAAGGTTTAAAAAGAAAGATCTCAATGTTGTAAAATGAGTATGGTATTATTTACCACCTAGTTAAAATACACTTTTGAAAGATTTTATAGATAGAAAATACCATCACTTCTCTTGTTTGAAAGCCCATATATATTCAAAGAAATAATATTCAAATGGTATACAATAAAATATCTGCAGTGACTATTTTTGGTGTTAGGACTATAGATACATTTAATTTTCTTAATTTGATTTTTCAATTTCTTTACAGCCATAAAGTGTGCAAAGTTACTGATTGATAAATTTAAATATATTTATGTATTTTCCTATATTTGCCTTCAAACATCCCTGTCTTGGCTACCTCGTGCCCAGAAATAGATGAACAGAAAGCATGAATGCAGTGCCTGTCACTGGTCATCAGTCTTCTTTGTAGACATAGGAAGAAAGCATGTGGTGTGTTTGTACACTTGAGTGTTATGTACAGCAGAAGTGTTCATGCATGACTGATATAAAACAAGAGATTTAACACAAACTCATGTTTTTATATCTTGCTTCTTCTTGAGGTGCTTCTGTTTAATTTTATTCTGTCTTTGGGGGAAGCTTGGAAGACATACGTGGAGAGGCGCTGGTCTTGCTCTTAATTAGCAGAGCACATGAGGTAATTCCTAATTAGCAGAAATTCTCTGTCCATGTATGACTATATGCTTGGATAATACATTTGCAGTAGATTGCCACTGGTGAAAGAGTGTCAAAATATCTGGAAATTTAAGAAACACCATCAAGGAATCCATGTTTCTAGACAGTGTTGCTCAATCTTCTCATTAGACACAAATCCCTACACCTGGCCCCAGATGAACTACATGAGAATTGTTCCTGTTCCTCTGGAGTTTGTTTTCAAACTTCTATTGCAGTGTTTTTGGGTGTACGTGATGGCCTTTTCCCTCTTTTGTGAATGAGGCAGTGGGGAAGAATGAATAGAATGTTCTTCCTCTATAATGAAATGAAAAATCTACTATTTTTTAAGAATCCATTATACTCTTCAGTCCTTGATTTAATGTTTTACTTGTACGTAATTCTTGTGTAGTGGAGGCCTCATATTTCTGAAACTGATTCACACTTTCTGAAGTGTGCATATTCACTTTCATTGTATATGAGTCTGTCATACTCCATCTCTCTGGACCATGATAATGTTCTCAAATTTACTTAGAAACTGGAAGCTGATGTTCACTATGTAATAATTCCCAAACTGGCCCTTATTTTTCCTCTTTTCCAACATTATCACTCTTTCTCATGAGGCTTTCAGGGGCCTCCTAATCTGATCTCGAGCTGGACACTTAACTCATTTTGGCGAAGGGAATGTTAGCAAAGTGATGCAAGCTAGAGCTGGAGAAGTATGAGTGTAACGATGTCTGGCCTTGCTGGTCTTGCCCTGTCGTCGCCACGAGAAGGACGGCGTGAGACTAGCCCACAGATCCCAGGAAGAGGATGAGAGAAGAGAGTGGATTTGAGTTGTCAACGTCAATCCAATGAACCCATCAGATGTTCAGCTGTCAACTTCCAGAGAGCACGGGCAAGCCTTGCAGGAATCAGACGTGCCACCCACCGCCCACAGCCAGAATGCCAGTTTGCATGCTCGTGACCTCCACAGACATTTATGTGTCTTGTATCTGAAGTTTTATGATTGTTTCTCATGCAGCAATTAATAGATCGGCAATCGTGCTATCACACCACGGTGCTTTCCTAAGGAAAATCTAACATTTTGACGTTTGTTTTGGGACAAAGTGGTGGTTGGAAGTTAAAAGTGATTAAAAAAAAAAAAAACCTAATTGAATGTTGGAAAATGGCAAGGAAAATGTTATAGACAGCTTAGAAAATAATAATCCTAGTTAAATACTTGAGAAGGTTTAGAAAACAAACTCAAAACATTGCATATAGTAGCTTAGAACATTTAAATATATATTTAAAATATATAATATATGTATACATTGTATATAATATATATGTATATGTATACATTATTTAATGTATTATTACTTAAATAATGTATACATATACATATATTTATATACATGTATATGTATATATTATATAATGTATATGTATATATTATATAGGTATATATTATATGTGTATATAAGTATATATAATATATGTGTGTGTATATATACATCCATACACACACACGCACCTCCTCTTTGGGTTTGTAGAGGAGAACCTGTAAATACACGGATGAAAGTATCTCCTGTCTCTTAGTAACTGCATATATGATTGAACATCAGGAAAGACATGAAATAAATAATGAAATAGCCGATTTTGAGGCATAATTCAAATAATTACATAAATTTCAGAAATTCCGGATTTCCATGGATTAGAAAGTAAATATGTTTTTCTTTCTCTTCCCCTCTAGCAAAGAAAATTGTCTCTTATTAAAATGGCCTCAAGGTAAAAATAAAACCAATGATCTTTATCGTTAAGTAATCTGAAAAAACCAAACCAAGCTGATGCCTAGTAAGGTATTCCTAACTGAATCTAAGAAAAAGGAAAAAGAGGTTCTAAAAATTTGTACTGTTCCATAGCAGCCTGACCTACCGGGTAGGTCTTATTCATGTCTAGAAAGTAAAGCATTGACACGTGTGTGTGCACATACGGACACACATGCCTACACACACATGCACACGCACATACACACACACAGAGAAGGCTTTTGGCACAAGAAGGAAACTAAAATCTGTTGTTTGTTCATTTGACTGTTTATTTCTTAAATTGGTTGCTCTCACAAAAGCATTAGAAAAAAGCAGATTAAAACAATTAAAATATATGACAGTTTCTGGACCCAAACTTGCTGTGGTAGAAAACTGGATAGAAGGTGCTTTTTCCAGTGTCCTTACAGAAGAGTGAAAGAAGACTTATCAGAAGACAGAAACAATCCTTGCCCTCCGGTGAAAGAGGACTCCTAGCATTTACTCAACAGATTTCAGAATTGCTATGGACCAGAAATGACTATTTATCTTTGCTTTCCTTTTTCATGTGAAAGTGTTCATTGCAGCGAATCTGTCTCTCTCTCACTAGGTACATTTTGTATTTCAGAGGCAAATCATTGTCTCTTTAGTTCACAACTCTCAAGATGAAGAAGAGAGAAACATGAATGTAAAACAGGTCACAGGATCCTGGACAAAACGAAACTTAACATGACAGGAGATGTGAGAAGCCCTTAGCCATGGATTTAAGCACATTTTTAAAGTGGGAAGACAGTGAGAATTATGGGTAGAACACTGACTATCATAGATTGAAAAAAAATCCAGTCCTCTTCCAAGAATGTCTGCCCTTTTCCCCAGAACATGGCAGTGATATTCTACCTTCCCCCTGGCCTCAGTTCCAAGACTCGCTCTGGCCAGGCCAATATGATGCAAGAAGATGCTGGGAAAGTGTTTGTGCAATTGTATTTGCTTTTTCTCTTCACAGCATTCATCACTATGAGAAAGACATACTTCAGTTACCCGTTTGGTCCTAAGGAGGATGAAGCATTCTGTGTGACAGAGACAACCAGCAGACATTTGAGCCGGGACAGCCTTCTTTTAAAAAGTAACATGCCAAAGTTGGCTTCAATAGATTCTGGTCCTTAAGAAATGCAACCCTGAAAAATACACTCTAAGTCTAGACTGAAGTGTGCACCCTGAGTGTATGCACTTCCTAGCCTTTAAGTCAGGCTTCAGAATTAAATGCATTTTCAGAAAGTCCAAGTCATTTTGTCTGATCTACTACTTTGGAGGGAGAAAAATTCTATGACAATTTTTTAAGGAGATCCTGCATTAGTACACTGTGATTTAGTAATTTAACAGATCTGTGGCCCTATGTCTAATCATTGATTGAAAATGTCACCAAAAATAGATTATATATGTGGGGGAAAATAGGGTCTGGTGTCTGATATGCTTGCATACACTTGTGAAAACCAATTTACCTGAGGAATAAATACGATATCATTTAATTTAAGTGGAACAGCAAATGCAGTCTAGCAATTTTTTCTGACTACAGTTTCCATCTTCTAAAATCTAAAAATAAGAATTACATTTTCATCAGTAAAAGGCATTAGAATAGCAGAAGCTGGAATTTTCCATTTGTATGCATGCTAAGTAGTCACTTCATCCTAAAGCTATAATTGAAAATCTTTTATATGGTAAATTCAGAATAATTACAGAGCCACAATGTAGTAAATACTGCAGCCAACAATGTTCTGTGAAAACAAAAACTTAATTTTCAGTTTTTATCACGTTGTTAATATTTGGCCTTTTATGAATAAGGCTTTAAATGTCTCCAGTGAATGGCACAGACTATGTTCCAGTTGCATTTGTTTTTCTGGTGAGATATAGTTCCTCTTTCAAAGTAGAAAATGTACAGAGAGCATATTTGGCTTAATATGTGATTATTTTTCTTTTGATAACAAAGAGTGAATAATTTGAGAAATGTAGTTGCTTTTCTAACCATTTATCAGCTATCTGTCTCTGGAGAAGCCTTACATTTTTATGTTCTTATTTTGTCACATCTAACTGAAATTCTTTCAAATAGCTTTATCTGAAGGTCAGTTACCTTTGCCATCCAATTTAATTTTATCTACAAAGTTTTGAGAGTTTGGATTTGGATTAGAGATAGGTAAAGATAAGCTTAATGTCATAGGCATGTACACACCTTGGTGGCCAGAATTGCAGCTTGCAAACCAGCAAGGATTTGCAGTGAGCTAGCAGCAGAAGTGGGTAATTGGGGGGAAATGTCCTCTGACAGTTAACCTCAAAACAACTTCTAATGGATTAGAGCAGAAAAAAATGGTCACTTAAAAACTATGAGTGGGCTGCTAGACCAGCAAGCCTTACCAGGGTTCCGAATAAGAGAAAAGCAAGTGAAAAGATGTGCAGAAGCAAACATTCCCAGTGACATCAGAAAAGGGAGGCTTAAAAAGTAGATTTTTAATATTCTAATCTTACTGACAATAAAATCTCTATCAGGGAGTAGATGTTTAGGTCATTTAGCTTCAGTGACTATATTAGTCCGTTTTCATGCTGCTGCTGATAAAGACATACCCAAGACTGGGTAATTTATATGGGAAAAAGGTTTACAGGACTTACAGTTCCATGTGGATGGGGAGTCTTCACAATCATGGCAGAAGGCAAGAAGGAGGTGGATGGCAGCAGGCAAAGAGAGGGAGTGTCTACAGGAAACCCCCCCCCCTCCCCGCTTATGAAACCACCAGATCTCGTGAGACTTATTCACTATCACGAGAACAGCGCGGGAAAGACCTGCCCCATGATTCAATCACCTCCCGCCAGGTCCTTCCCGCAACACGTGGGAATTCAGAGATTTGGGTGGGGACACAGCCAAACCGTATCAGTGCTACTGAATAATAAAATTGGCTAACTAATCCCTTTAGTTCTGATTTCACGCTCAACAAACAATGTTTGATTTGCATCTGGTTTCCCCTGCAGGGCTTCCCGTAGAAGAGAATGTTTGGGCTTTGCAGGATAAGAATATCAGACTATGTGACAGTATTACTTTTGCTTCCATGCAAATACTGGTCTTTTGCTCTTCCTGATCGGTGAATGCATCTTCTGAACTAAATTTCCCAAATGCACTGGCACAACCAAGTTATTTTATTTGTTTCCATGTACTTTTCCTGCAAGGTCTGGGCACCACGTTCCAGAAGATCTTGTGGAAATCCTACATTCTCTCCGCTGGCTTTAGGGAAGGATCCTTCCTTGCCTCTTCCAGCCTCTGGTGAGTCCCATGGTTCCTGACCATTTAGGAGCGTCACTCCAATCTTCAGGTCCGTGGTTACATGTCCTCCTCTCTTTGTGTGTTCGTGTCTTCTCCTCTTCTGACTTTTATGAGGATACTTGTACTTGTCACTGGATTTAGAGTCCACCCATGTAATCCAAGAGGATCTCACTCATCTCAAAGTCCCGAGCATCTGCAAAAACCCTTTTTCCAAAGAAGGTCACATTCACATGGTCTGAGTTTGAGGACACAGACATATCCTCGGGGAGTTATTACTCAACATGCAACACGTATTAGTTTCATAACAACCATCTTTTGCCATTGAAATTTACTTCATTTATTCATATTTCCAGTGAAGAAACTTTCAAAACCTCCCTCAACAGACAATCCCTCTTTGGCAAATCCTTCATGCTTGATTTAAAATCATTTCTTTGATGTCTTCAAGGTTGGTTGCTTCATCCTGAAGCCTAGTAGGAGAAGAAGGTAAAAATGTATCGGATTCAGTTTCAGTCCTCACTGAAATGCAGGTCACTCATTCATCAAGGAGACTTTCTATTACTGGAGGAACATTTTTATTTGGAATGTAATGGAAAAATCATTAATGCTCGTTACATCACTCATTATGCAAATCAATAATAAGCATTGTAATATCATTAATTCTACATTGAAAGTGTCATCAATGTGTTTTTTAGGATGAAATTAGAAAATATATTCCACAGACCAAGGATTTCTATATGCATATTTTATATTACAAGGCAGTGCTATCTTAACCCAAAGAATTGAACCTTTGTTCCTTGCCTTATTGGAATGTCAATTAATGTGAACTTAAAGCAGCTATTTTAAAAGGACTGGGTTGAATAATACGTGTCTTTATGAGATAATAACAATCTTTTCTCCACATGTTATTTTGAACCACTGTGTAGAATGTCTGGTCAATGACGATTTTCAAAGATAAACTGAACCTACAAGCTGAATCAATATGTTAAAGAGGCTAGAACTGCCATAAATTCTTTCTGGTCAGGATTTCACAAATGAGAATTTAAATTTCTCTATGAATAATCCAAGTAAGACAGCTGACGGGGCAGGATGTACTTTCTACAGTCTCACATCTGAGTAACCATATTTGTGTACAGAAGAAGAGTTTTAAGATATGATCAGGACTGTAAATTATTTTTTTTAACCTTAACGCTGCACTTAGAGACAGAACCTCCACAGGGCCTACTTGGGACTGAAAATAAGAATACGAAATAATTAATGTCTTGAAAGTCATGAAGATATACCTCACTTCTAAATGTTAAGTGCTTGAGTAATTAGTTTATTAGCAGAATCAGCAACACCTCTCTACAGAACTTCTTTCAGCTCGCAAGCATTTACACATTTTGACTGAGGAATACTTCAAAAAGTGTATGAACTGCTTTCAGAGAAAAGGGTAAAAAATAACTAACAAATTATCAAAAGCAATTCTGGTGAGGGAAAATGTCTTCGGAAGGCGTGGCACCTGGATTTGCATGTGCATCAACAGAGAGTCTTGAACATGTAGTGGATGAATTTGGAGGACATACTTAGCAGAGGCCATCAGCGGATTTCACATTCTTTAGCAATAAGACCCAAAATATATTCAAAATATATGAAGAGGATAACCCAGCCTATAGAATAAGGCTTACATTCGGGTACAATTCTCCTACTCAGAGCATAAAAATATTCAGCCCAACTGCGGCTTCCAAGTGTCTGCATGAGGCGTGGTTGGGCATGGGAAGTAGCACGCCTGGGAGACACTTATAAATAAACATGGAGAGAAACGCACACTGATTGGGAAAGAGTCTGGGTAAAGGACTCTGGGAACACTGTGAAAATGCATATCGGGTAGCTCTCTATTCTCCCCATAGCTGAGGTTTCCACGACACTCTAAAAAAAATAGAACAGAAGATGCCAGAGGCTGGGAAGAGGAGGGGACAGGGAGGGGTAGGGAGAAATGTGTTCAGTGATACAAATTTCAGCTGGATGGGAGGAAGTTCTGGTTTCTGTACCACTGTAGGATGACTATAGTTATTAATACATGGTTTCAAATAGCCAGAAGAATACTGAATGTTCCCAACACAAAGACATGATCAATGTTTGAGACAATGGTTGGCTAATGACTCTGGTCTAATCACTATCGGTATGGAAATATCACCGTGTACCCCATGAATATGGACAATTATTATTTGTCAATGAAAAAACAAAATTTTGAAAATAAATGACAGTAAAATTTTTAATAACTTAGGATTTCTGAATTAAAAGCATTTTTAAAAAGTTATAAAACCGGCACATTTTCTTTGATTTCTATTGTTTTTGGTGCAGTTCACTTGTCATTCAGTTTTTCCATTTATTTTAAGCAGAAATACACTTTATTCCTTTGAATGTGTTTTCCTAAAGAATTTAAGAGATCAATTAGACTTTTAAACAGCTCTGTTGTTTCAATGTCATCTGCTCTAAAACACTTTTTTAAAGTCAAAATCAGAGCACTATTATTAAATTACACTTTTTGCTAAGCACACTTTGTTCAAGGAAGCACTTTTCAGCTCTAAGTATATTAAAGTCTGTAGTTAACATCTTGTTGAAACACCGACTGGAAAACAAGCAATGACTTTGATTATTTGTGAAAAATATTACCCCATATACTAAGGGGTGTTCCATGATTAATGTCTCACTGTGTACATCTTGGAGATACTAGAAATCCCTTGGCATGTGTTCATAACATAATTGCCATATTGATGTGGAAATGGGGAAGATCAACTGGAACATAAACTAATCTTTCTTGCTTTTAAATTGTTGTAAGACTGTATCACGTTTCTCTATAACCCAGGCTGGAGTGCAGTGGCACAATCTTGGCTCACTGCAACCTCCGTCTCCAGGGTTCAAGCAATTCTCCTGCCTCAGCCTCCTGGGTAACTGAGACTACAGGCATATGCTGCCATGCCCGGCTATTTTTTTTTTTTTCTATTTTTAGTAGATACAGCGTTTCACCAGGTTTGCATGGCTCCATCTCCTGACCTCATGATCCGCCCGCCTCAGCCTCCCAAAGTGCGGGATTACCGGCATGAGCCACCACGCCCGGCCCCTTAATCCTATTTTAAAAAATTATTTAGTTATATATTTATCGTGGTAATATTTATATTTGATTTGGCAGCAGGACAGAATTGGAAGGTGGCCTGCTTGTTGGAAATGCCAGCGCAGTGTTCTAGGGCTCAGGGTCAGGCTGCACATTTGGTGAAGACGGAGCTGGGAATTGCGTGGGAAGTCACGCCTAATGCTAAACTCCCCTCCACACACAGCAGCAGACAAAATGCAATAGTGTTAGCGTCTCAAAAAATATCTCAGAAGCATAAGACATGGCAGCAGGCCCAGAAGGTGGACCTGTCAGTAGACCGTCAGCGAAGGAGGAGCAGGTCAGGCTCCCATGGAGCTCACAAGTTCAGGGGCCGGAAGCCAGGTGTAGAGCTGGGCCCCACAGAGCTTCCAGCTAGAAAATCCATTTGGAATCTGCATCTATTGTGCTGTTCAGTGCAATTATCTCTGATTTGCTTATCGCCACGGTTCGGCATGTGCTATCCAGTAGTTTTCATAATTGGGGTTTTTTTTTGGTTTATAATTATTTTTTAAAATTTCATGTTACCAATATTATCTCACCGCTTTGGGATATTTTAAAGCTTTCTTATATTTTCTTGATCTGTTTCTGGTTTTTGTTTTCTCCGTGGTACGTTGTACAATTTTGTTTTATCTTTTACATTTTAGACACACAGGTTTCCTCATTGGATATTTTAAAGCTTTCTTGATCTGTTTCTGGTTTTTGTTTTCTCTGTGGTACATTGTACAATTTTGTTTTATCTTTTACATTTTAGACACACAGGTCTCCTCATTGCTTTTCTCTGTAGACTTGTATTTTCAGTTGTTGTCAGCAAGCAAGGACGGTAACACCAATTCCCAGAGAGAGGGCTACTACCTTTTCAGCTACCGTTTATACACTTCACCTAAAGCTAGCACCGCCAAAGCCCCAGCCAGCCAGACTTGAGTCCCGTTTATACTTGACTATCCCAGAACAGAGCTGACAAATTTTGATTTGGCAATTTTGATTTTTTTTGTTTTTTTGCCTCAAAGTGGAAACCCATGACAACAACCAACTGAGGAAGCTGTGATGGAGAGAAAGGACCCTACCAAGAGCATTTTCTGTAGCCACCCTTTACCCCTCGTGCCTATTTCTTCTACACTCTCGATGTGGCTTTACATTAGGATTGTGAAGCACCTGCAGCTTTTGTTGCGTTCAAATCCCCCACACTCCCATATCTCAGTGGCTTAAGACACCAACTGTTCCTTTAGCTCAAGGTTTTGTCTGTCAGCCGGGAAGTTCATGGGGCTTTGGCCAGTTGGGCTGGAAACATCTGGGCTCCCTCATGCACCTGTGGACAGCTGGAGCGTCCCCTGGAACAGGATCATCTAGGTGACTGCACCCGCGTGTCTGGTGTTTGGAAGGCTGTCTTTTAGGGTGAAGGGATGATGGGGACACACGTATATAATCACCCAGCAGGTTAGAATGGGGTGCTTCCCAAGGCAGTAGTGGGGTTCTAGGAGCAGTGAGGGAAGACCCCAGTGTGCTTTTGAAATCACACTTGGCTATGTTTGTCTGGCTACTGTGAGTCACTTCACCAACCTGGATGCAACAGGTGGAGAAGAGTTTCCACCTTTTTGTGAAACAATCCGCAGTGTTACTCCACTGCATGAATATGGAAGAGGGGGATTTGCAACCTTAAAATCCTCCATAGAGGGATGTTTTCTCCTGTGGAATCGATGCAAGTAGAGATCTTCCCCAAGAAACCGGTGAGTCTGTTTTAATTTGAACAATTTGAACAAGGAGTGATCTGAGGTTCTGAAACTTCAGCCTTATTTGCAATGGTTGCAATCTGCAAGGCAACCGGCCAGATTCAATATTTCAGATGGGTCCATTTGGATCACATGAGGATGTCACGCACGTGTGAAGTTGAGAGATTCACTTAGACATCAATTTTCTGGATGACGCAGCACCCATTCCTGCATGCCAACGCCTGGTGGCTGTTGAGCAAGTGCCTCTCCCTTTAGGACTCCCTAGTAGCCTCCATTGGAAGGTGTTTCAATTCACCACTTCTGCGATAAGTTAACGTCATGGGTATTCGGTCCCAGAAATTGTCAAGTATGAATTTTACTACTTGATCACTTTAGCAGATACGAAATAATCAGCAAAGCAATGCAGCAAAGCAAATATATGTGTGTGTGTGTATATATAATGT
>NW_012115255.1:2780502-2804903 GCF_000951035.1 Colobus angolensis palliatus | reverse complement strand
ACAAAAAAATATAAAATATATTCCTGAGAAATCAGGAGGCAATTAACTAGATAGTATTCCACCAGTCATATAAAATCAGGGCTAACAAGAAATGTTAATATGATTCATGGCATATTTTTATTGTGTTCCTCCACTATAAGGAAAGGAAATGTATCTGTCACACCATTTCCATACACAAATAATTTGTATAAATTAAGGGCAATGTTTTGCTTTCTCAACATTTATATTTTAAAATGTAAAGTAACATTTTGAGAAGTGGACATTTTTTCAATTTTTTTTTATTTCTAAAATTGGAATGCAAAGTTTTTTTTTTTTTTTAGTTAAGGATTTTTTTGTCTTTTTGTTTTGTGTGGTTTTGATTAATTAATGAGCAAATATGGATGGCAAGGGATTTGGGCTTAAACAGACGCCAAGGAGTCACATTATGTATGAGGCAAATTCTGAAAGAAAATTGAATATGATCCCTCCAAATCAACGAGGGTGGAGTAGAGGGAACAGCCACCTTGTCTTTTGGAAGCTTGCTGACGTGAGTTGGCTTCTATGCCACTCCAGTTGTGACTTGGATAACTGATCGTAACTGGCCATGCTATGGACATTGAAAGGATAAGCCCACTTGGCTTAAGCTAAATCATTCACTGCTACACCTGCAGCGTCTATCCCGAGATAACTTTGCCGTGAAATATCTCGGTTTTATTATTGTTTTTGCATCACTCTAGTATCTCCAGTTTGGAAACAGAAGACGTCATTCTGTTTATCGCATTCTTTTTTTGGTAGCAGCATTTCCATTCACAAAATATAATCATTCTTGATCACTGAAAATGTCAAATCCTAGAAAACTAGAAAACGTAGCATTCTTACACGGATGTTAACATCCTTCTTGAACAGTTGTTGCCTGAAGATTCATTTGAATTCAATTTTTCTGAAATAGATGATTCTGATGGCTCTGATGTGAGTTCTGTTTAGAAATAACTCCAAGAACAGTTTTTATATTTTATTTTCCCACTGAAAATCAGTCAGATTTGCTTCAGCCTCAGAGCATGTTTACGTAAACTTTAGTGACTCCTGGCAGCCAGCTGCACTTTTTTTCCTAAACGCCAAAAGGGTTAAGAAATTTAAAATCAGATAAACCAATGAATAGATATAGCTGATTTGAATTCCACTAGTTGAATAAACACGTTTGTTAGCTTAGAGTTTGGTCATCAGATAGATTAGATATAAAATACATTAATAACATTGAGATAATATTCTTTTATTGTCCAACTGCAAAGTAGAAAACTAAATATATTCTGCATCTTGTAAAATGATTCAACTTCTCATTTTACAATGTTCTGTTTTTCCGCTGGACTACTTTTCTCTCTATATTGAAAATAAATCCCAACCTGACAAAATTCTATAAGTTCTTATGTACCTAAACATTTGTGTTATTAAATTGGGAATTATGCCAATTCAGTTCCCCAGCTTATTGTTCCTTCTCCCATTTGCTTGCAATACCAGAGAAAAATATTTTGCTGGCAATCATAAAAATCCTAGATTTTTAACTTCGTGGCACAAAGCAGATAACAGATACAGTTTACTTTAGAATTCCATAGAGAGAATTAAAAATGACATTCTGAGGTTTGTAGTTCTTACATAGCCTCCTTTCATACAGATTTTATTGTTTGAAATATAATTATTTGACCTCATTATTTTAAAACAATTTCAACTTGTTCAACTGTTAGATTTAACCCCATTTCATTTTTATGGCTGGCTAAGAGTTGCATGTGAAGAAGAGAAAAATGAGAAGGAAGAGAAACAGGCTACAAACAGCCTCTCATTCTGTAGGTTTACATATGCATACATGAAAAGTTTATAATTTGGTGCACATAGTTTTGCAAACACATGGAAATGAGCACAGACCCCTAGCCATTTTGTCTAACTGCCTAACTAAGGAATATTGTCCATCCATGAGATTTAAAAACAATAGTATTAGACTGGAATATGATGCCTTGATGTCCTTCTCTGCTGGAAACTGAGACTTACAAATTCTTTCAATTTCATAAGCAGAGCCCCTCTATTTTGCAGCATTATGTGGCTGCCATGGCACCATCTATAGCTCTTCATGAGCTTGTGTGATGTGCTTCCCACTGCCATGTCTTGGACGCACCTGGTCATGGCCTCATTCATTGAACAAGTTGGCACAAATGTAGTAGAAGCTCAGCTGCCTACCAGAGTGAGGGAAAATGAACTCTTGGGTTCTGAATAGGATAAAGCCACATTTGGAAGATAACACAGATGGGAAGGAAGATTCCAGACAAAAGAATTACGTATTCCATGAAGAACTGACATTAAGTCTCTTTGCTCAAAATAAGGATAGATTGCCTTAATGGGTAGGTAGTAAGGAGGCACAATCCACGCAGAGTCAAGGAGAAGGCACTGATGAGCAATACAGGTGGATAAGTCATAGACATCTGAGAGGAAGAGAAGTGGGTAGCATGGCCCCAAATCCCTATCAGAATCTCAACTTCCAAGAACCCTGAAAAAATAAGAACAATTTTCAGTGTAAGGAAGGGGCATTTTACATTACGAACACAGGGATTCAAGCACAGGGAGTAGGGAAAATACTGAATGGCCACCGTTAAAAACTGGAAGACAAGGTTAAGACCTCTGGAAGCAAGACAGACTGGTTTGAGATACGGTTGTCAATACAAGAGAATCCAAAGTGTGGGTTAGAATTCCTAGAGTTGTGGCTCCCCTAACCCCCTGGCAATCTCTTAAAACACACTTGTTTAAGTTTGAAAGTTCTAATGCCGGGACCTCACACAGATGTGTGAAACCGAAGCATCATGAGATGCGGTCCAGATACCAGAATTTATTAAAAAGAGCCCCAGGCGATACAACTATCAGCGACTGTAGAAAACTACTACTTTAGCATCCTTTCCCGTTTCTGAGATTGGAACTGGTCCAATAAAACTGGGTACACTAAAAATGCAAGAGTAAATCCACAAAGATTGATGGTCTGTACTTTGCACAGGCAGCGGAAGGCATAGGTGTCGTTGGAATTATGAATGTAGATGGGACAGATTTCCCCTTGAGAACTTTTTAATTTCCTGTTAAAAAAAAAGTGCATCTCTCTGCCAGTGCTCATTTAATTTTACATAAATGTGCTCTGAGGCTGAAGCACAGCTGACTAATTTTCAGTGTGAAAATAAAATATAAAAACTGCGCTTGGAATTATTTCTAAACAGAACTAACATCAGAATCATCTGAACGATCCGAATCATCCAGTTTGGAAAAATCGGATTCATCAAATGAATCTTCGGCCAACAACTGTTGGAGAATGATGTTAACATCATGCGTAGGAATGCTATGTTTTCTAGGGTTCGATATTTTCAGTGATTGAGCATGACTATGTTTTGTAAATGGAAATACCAGTACTAAAAATAGAATGCTGTGAGCCGGGTGTGGTGGCTCACGCCTGTAATCCCAGCACTTTGGGAGTCCAAGGTGGACGGATCACCCGAGGTCAGGAGTTTGAGACCAGCCTGACCAACATTGAGAAACCCCGTCTCTACTAAAAATACAAAATTAGCCAGGCGTGGTGGTGCACGCCTGTAATCCCAGATACTTGGGAGGCTGAGGCAGGAGCTTGAACCTGGGAGGCAGAGGTTGCAGTGAGCCAAGATCGCGCCATTGCACTCCAGCCTGGGCAACAAGAGAGAGACTCCGTCTCAAAAAAAAAAAAGAATGCTATAAATAGAGTGATTTGTTTCAAAAATCGATATACCAGAGCGATGCAAAAATAATAAAAGCGAGATACTTCGTGGCAGTGTTATCTCAGGGTAAGCTGCAGCCACAAGCACCACTGGTGAGTATTCTCCAGACCAAGGGGTAAAGCGTTAACTCAGTTGAGGAGAAATCGCCCAAGAATTCTGTATCAAAGAAGATGCTGTCTGAACATCATCCTTCACCCGCAAGTCCTGGCATCAGCTCTCCGGGCTGTGGGTACTCCCTGTCCCCTCTCCCACCCACAATGATGAGACTGCTGTGGTCCTGAAGTCCTGATGCAGAACGTACTGACACGGTCTGTCTGTGCTATTGCTGTCATGTTGTTTCCAAAGGGTCTTTGAAGAGGGGATGCAAGGCGGGTGCAGTGGCTCACATTGTAATCACAGCACTTTGGGAGGCCGAGGTGGGCGGATTACTTGAGGTCAGGAGTTCGAGACCAGCCTGGCCAACATGGTGAAAATGTTGTCTCTACAAAAATACAAAACTTAGCTGGGCATGGTGGCTGGTGCCTGTAATCCCAGCTACTCGGGAGGCTGAGGCGGGAGAATGGCATAAACCCAGCCGTTGCACTCCAGCCTGGGCAACAAGAGCAAAACTCCGTCTCAATAAATAAATAAATACATAAGTAAATAAATGTTTCAGTGAGCATAATGCTTTCAGACGCATTTGCAATCATCTTCTGCATACATCCCCTGCTGCCTGTTTTCAGACACTCATAACACACACTCACACACACACACAATCACACACTGTCACACACTCCCAGGTGCACACGCATGTGCTCACACACTCACACACAGTCATACATGTGTGTGATCACACTCACATGCGCACCACACACAGTCTCACAGACATACACACATGCATACGTGTGCACCCTTGCCACATACACACTGACAGGTATAGATGTCCCCTCACATGCACTCCCAAACATGTGCACACACACGCACACCCACACTGTCTCACGCACACACACACGCCCATGATCTTCGTCTCAGCCATGTTCTGTGACCGAAACAAAGTTATTGACACACACCTGAGCTACAATCTCCAGAGAAATAACTTCCCATCTAGTGCAGCAGTTTTTCAAAGATTGATTTTGTATCACCCATAATATCGTCAATTATATCAATGGCCCAAAATATTTTAAATTGTTTTATACACCTTAATTTTATAAATAATCTTGACCATGGCAAAACTGTCTTCCAAGTAATTCTAAAATTTGCTGTTATTCCAATATGCAGCTGTAGTATATTTTAAATTAATAGTTTGATGAGCTTTAGAGGCATGAATTGAAGCATATTTATTTACCAAATGTACATAAAATACAAGTAAACAAAGTTATTTTTCATTTTCTATGGGCCGCTGAGGAAATTTGATTTCACAATTCGAGAAAAAGTATTAGCCTTATAAACTTTTAATTTCGTATCTCTTTCCCTTAATATATTTTAAAAATATATAAATTATTGAATTTAATATTTACCCATTCCCTTAATATATAATCACATTGTATATTAAAAGATAATATAGCTTCCTTACAGCTTTGTAATGTAAGATGC
This sequence comes from Colobus angolensis palliatus, assembly GCF_000951035.1. Lineage (NCBI taxonomy): Eukaryota > Metazoa > Chordata > Mammalia > Primates > Cercopithecidae > Colobus > Colobus angolensis. The sequence continues at coordinate 2,799,579 of NW_012115255.1, read as the reverse complement.
TATTTCAGTAATGTCAGTGTCTGAATTTTTAAATTATATTCAGTATATATTTAAACTTAAACATTTTCAAAACAGAGTTAAATATGAAAAAAACTATTTAAGAATATCTGTTTCAGATATTGTTGGGAAAATCAGGAACTAAGACCAAGTATATACATCTTGGGAAACCAAAATCTATTTAAAATATAAAGTAGACTGGGTGCCAGTAGGTCACGCTTGTAATCCCAGCATTTTGGGAATTAAGACCAAGTACATACATCTGGAATCCAAAATCTATTTAAAATGTGGAGTAGACTGGGTGGGGTGGGTTACGCCTGTAATCTCAGCATTTTGGGAGGGTGAGGCAGGCGGATCACCTGAATTCAGGAGTTCAAGACCAGCCTGGCCAATGTGGCAAAACCTTGTCTCTACAAAAATATAAAAATTAGCCATCGGGAGGCTGAGGTGGGTGGATCACGAAGTTAGGAGATCGAGACAATCCTTACTAATACGGTGAAACCGTGTCTCTACCAGAAATACAAAAATTAGCCGGGCCTGGTGGTGCAAACCTGTAATCCCAGCTACTTTTCAGGAGGCTGAGGCAGGATAATCGCTTGAACCAGAGAGGCAGAGGTTGCAGTAAGCCGAGATCGCACCACTGCACTCCAGCCTGGGTGACAGAGTAAGACTTCATCTCAGAATAAATAAATAAATAATTAAATAAAATGTGGACTAAATCGAACTAAAGCCAGGAAAGGGGAGGCATTATTCTTCCTCTTAGATCCTCATTTGCTGAGTATTTCACACATTCTTCTATGTTTTTATCACAACTCTTTAGAATACAGAAACATAGATAAGATTCCTGGTCACATAAAAGTCTCTAGTTGTTGAACAAATTTATTTTGTGGGGAGGATTCGTTAGGTTGATTAAGTTATTGTCATTAAAAAGAAGATTATCACCAGCAAGAATGGGGTATTTCAAGGTAGTTCCACAGTGCTTCTGCGGGCAATGGCTGAGAACTCCTTGAATGGTGTGATGAAATTTGGAATCATGTTAGTTGAGACTAATAGTCTTAACTTTGGGCAAGAAGAATCTGAAATAATACATTTGGAAGATTGAAATTTGAAACCAGCATTTGGATATAAAAAATTCAAAATAAGTGTTAGAACAACATCATAAACTCTGATTTCTTCATGTAGATTCAGTTATCAAATATAAGGTGAAAATAAATATATTTTTATATCAAAATATTATAAGACATCTGGGTGACCTACAAATTACAAAATATTGCAAATATATGATATCATTAGAATTTTGCTAAAATGCTTAAATAATATTGAGGAGTAATATGCTTATTTATTGGACACATATATTTGTATTTGTAAATTAACAGATTATGTAATGTGTGTCTAAGCTATATTTCTCCCTGTTAATTTTTTTAAGAGTTTAATTTTTTAAGAGTTGAATTCCAGGAATATGGCGTATTAAATTTATCTGAGTTATTTTTATTGCATGGTATCTGGATGACAACTGCTAGATTAAAAGAACTTTTTAAAAATGTTCTTTTAATAGTTGATGACAGTTGCAGCAGTTACTTTAAAGTGCGCATGTGCTGACTTCATGGGTTCTATAATTTCTGCATCAGTTCCTAGTGGCTAGAGTTTTGTCCTCTTTGGGGGTCATATTTTCCTTCAATAGTTTCCTAATTTTTTATTAAATGCTAGGCATTTATAAGATGTTTATATTTTCAAGATCAATGTAACTTCAAAATCAAGTTAACCGTTTTTTGAAATATTAAACTTATAATATTAAATTTATAAATTAAATGTATGCCAAGTGTAAATGTCCAAATATTTAACCAAACTTGAAAAACTAAATGTGATAATAGGCTTGCAAATAATTTACGAAATCTATTTGACATGAATATTTTCAAGGGAAATGTGATTTAGCAAACTGATCCCAGAAGACATAAAAAAATTTCAACAAAGTAGTTATTAAGATCTTTTTAAAGTTTATGTCATAACACTACCCCTAAAAATGTTCCCACCCTGTAATTGTCAGAAACGTTTTTCAGTCCTTTAAGAAAATGGATAGATGTTTTTTAAAGTGCTCCAGTGCATAGTTCAAAGAGAGAACTTCTAATTTTCTTCAGGATTTCAGAAAAATATTTAATACTAAACTAAAAAAAATGAAAAGGCAAAAGAAAATAATAAACCAATCTCTTGTATGTATGTTAGGGTAAAATTGCTAAGTCAGACAGTGAATAGAATACAACAGCATATCAAAGAAAAAACGCAAAGTATATCCAAATGGAGCTTTACTCTAAGTGCTGGAGTGGCTTAAATATTAAATGCTAAATCATAGTGTAACACAGTAACAGAGCAGAAGACATACCTTCTCAATACAGAGAAATAATAGGTACTTGTTAGTTATGATTTACATATGTGTGAATACTTTAACTTCCAGGATTAGACTTAAGGATGAAAAAGATACTCAAAGCACTCCTGTTTGATGCAAAATGTGACACTGTTTTACAACTACTTCAGTTTCCTTTCTTCTTTCCACATTTTTCCACGCTGGTATATGACATTAGGGGGGGAATGAGTTACAATCTTCAAAAAAGATTTAAAAATTATTTTTTTCATAAGTATTGTGATTATGTTGAATACTTGTCTAATTCTTCATTGAACTAATTCTCCAAAGTACCCAACTACACCTGGCGCTATTATTTGCACCTGTAAGGTGACTGCTCCATGGTTAAGGAAAGTGTGGGCAAGAAAGTGAGAGAACTAGAGAAAAGTGAGAGCGTCTAACAGTTACGGGTGATGGTTAAGTCAGAATTGGATGGAGAAACAAAACAAGGAATTTCATCAGGATATTTGGATGATAGGTATGTAAGGTAATATATATGAAGAAACCATGTATTTATACAAATATTTACATAACATCTATATTGCAATGACTTTAGTACTCTTTCAGTCTGCAGCACTCAGCAAATTATAAGGCCTGTTACATATTTCCTATAAATGTGTTTAATTAATTAAGTTATTTTATAAAGTGATACAATCTATATGCATTAGTCCAGCTGGGTCTCTCCCTGACACCATGCAAACACAACCTGTTTAAAGCAGACCTAGTGGACTGCAGCTTCACATACACACTTCTCCTTGTTCCCGATTTGAATTGAACATGGCCAGCTCTAATCTAGGCCAAGTGTCTCAGTGGATGTGCCGAATCCAACGAGATAGGAGGCTGCAAGTGTGAAAAGCAAACAAAGGAAGAGGAACATGGCCTGGGGATGGAGGCAGCTGCCCAGATATTTGTCAACAGACTCAGGAGTGATGAAACACCAGAGCGTGACCCACATAACAAGACTCAGGGCAGAATGACAGAAACTTTAAACATACTCCAAGAAATAAAGTTGACAATTGAATACGATATTTACATTCAACCCTCAGTGCATTCATTTCCTTTGTCTAGACAAATTTACAAAGAGAGAAAAAGCAGACTCTGAGAACGTAGTTTCAGCGTGCTCCATATCCTGGCCTGAGGGACTGCTATTGCCCATATGTGCCCCATGTCCAGCAATCAGGTACATGTTTGTTTCTTCACGCGCAAGGCAATGAGAAGGATGGCTGCTATCTAGGTACCTGCTGAGCACACTAACAAGATAACTGCATATCAAAGCCACAGGTAATTAATCAATATCTCCTGAATTAATGCTGGAGAAAATGTTTCTCATTTCATTGCTTAAATTAAATCCCATGCGATTTAATTTGAACAATAACCAGTGTAATAAATGCCAGCGTTAGCACCAATCTCCATGTTCAGCACCGTCCTAAGATTAAAATATAAAATTTGAGGCTTGATAATTTTCTTAAGAAATTTGCAAACTGGTAGTTCAGGTCATTTTGTGATCAACAGGAGGTGCTTTTATTGGAACCATGGATATTATTCGATTTTTTCATTATATACTGGGCAGCACCCCTAACCCATTGCCCTTTTTAGTTTTATGCTTTACTTTCTTTGGTACATACAGATATCTGTTTCCGTGGCTGGGTGTATTTTGACAGTTGACCCCTTAGAAGGAGGCTCACTCTTGATCATTTCACCTTTGCTCATGGTGTGAAATGGGAATAAAGAAAGCACTGGATCAGCCCGCGGGACATGGGTGAGGACAGTGAACTCAAGCCAAGGAGAAAACATCGGTCCTCACAGCAGGACAGCAGGACTGAGAAGCGGTCAGAAGATTGCATCGTTATCTTTTTCTTTATCAGACACCTACAGTGAAACGAACACCCTCAAAGTCTCAGCTGCACTTGTGAGTGGCTGGGAGACACACATGCAGTCGGTTTCCTCGCTGTTTGTGGGATAATGAAAGTTGTTGAACAGGCCGGATGTCTGATTTTCCAGGACCCTGGCATGGTTCGCTAAGTCATTGTTCCACTGTTTTAAAAGGGCACGGGTGAACTAAATGGACGAAATCATGGATCTCCAAGTCTACTTTCCGTCTCTCGTTTAAACAACATGCACCAAGAGAGCTGGCAGATGCTGATATGACCTGAGCCGACAGGGACACAGAAATGTGAGACTGTTTAAAAACATCCTCCCAACCGGGAAGCAATGCCCAGCCTCGCGTCACTGCAGTGGACAGACCCTCTGTTCCCAGGAAGCTGTAACAAAAGCACAAACTACCTGGGCAGAGTCTATCTCCACAGATGGATTGATCAGTCTCCAGACAGAGATGAGGGAACTTTTGGAATGAGATTCAGGGAGAAAATTTAATCCAAGTCATAAAATCTTTCCCCCAGCCCGTACAAAACCCCTGTTTCTAGGCAGTGGGGGCATTCTGTTCCACTGCCACGCCATGCTCAGTGGGTCCTGTATGGGTCCTTGAAGTATCCTTTGCCAACCTTTCCACCACTTCCTCCCTATTCCCCACATCCTGAGCATCCTCAAATCCCAGCTGCCCTCCGGCTTCTGGCCGAGGCCTTCCCCCTACCCTCTCCCTTCCCTCCTCTCTGTGACTGGAGGCCCAAGCACAGCACAATGAGCAGGACCATCTCTGAAAGACTTTGTTCCCATAGAGCATTTAACCCACAGCAAGCATGTGAGCTCTGCCCTCACTCTAGAGTGCAGGAAGTCGGGTCCAGGAGGTGAGATGAGCCATCCAAAGTCATTGCATCATCATGTGGTCAAGCTGGGATCAAAACCCACACAAACAGGTCCACAGTGTGCTCTTGCTCACTGCAATGGGCTGCTTCTTATAGTGTGAGACGCTTTGCATGGCCCCCCATCTGTGCAGATCTAGACCCAGATCAATCTCTCTACTGCTACACAAACCTGTCACTCTAGACAGATAGACAGATGAATACATAGATGACAGATACCTATATATGTTCTATATTTGTGCATCTATATACTGTAAACAGATATATACTTTGAACAATCGCTAGCTGGCTAGATAGATGACAGATAAATGATTTATTAGATAGAGAGATACCTATCTATAGATAGATGATAGATAAGTGGAGACACAGATACATAAATGATACTTATACATATTCTATATGTTTATCTACATATATTTACATACAGATATATAGATTTATGGATAGCTAGCTAGAAAGATGATGGATAGATGATAGATTAGATAGGTGGACAAGTGAATGGATAGATAGATGAATGATAGATACCTACATATATTTTCTATATGTGTATATATTTTATACAGATACATAGATTTATTGATAGCTACATACACAGCTCATAGAGGATAGATTAGATGGATAGATAGAGAGATACCTATCTATTTTTTCTATATGTATTTTTTTTACAGATATATAGATTTATTGATAGCTAGCTACATACACAGCTCATAGAGGATAGATTAGATGGATGGATATAGGTAGATAGATGATAGATAGATAGTCAGATGGATAGATGACAGATTTGGATATCCTGAAACACTAGCAACCTCTTTCAAGGCAGAAACCAGAGTTATAATTACATTTCATACCCCTAATCAGAAGGTGTTAAATATGGTTTTTATTCAGGCAATTTTTCATAATCACAAAAAGACCAAGATCTGTGAACAGGTCACTGCGTTTGAATCCAGGTTCCATTGTTTGCTACGGGATGGTCTTGAGAAAGCTTATTAAATCATCTGGAGTCTCACTTGCTTCACTGATAAACAGTTTGGAATAGCAGTCCTTTCCTCAGAGCTGTGGCGAGTATTACATGAAGTTGAATGCATTAAACTGCTTAGGATAGTGTCTGGCAGATTGTGGGCGCTCACTTAGTGTTAGCCGCTAAATAGGGAACTTGTTGGATTTTGATGTAAATTTATTTATAGCCTTATAATACGTTAAATTTTTCTCGAATAATTTGGGTATCTGACCTGATTCTTTCAACATTGGATTTCCATTCTTCAGACCTGTAGATTTCGTGAATGTCACAAGTTTTCCATAAATAAGTGTTGCTGGTAGAGAATGAGCCTATTTTACACAAAGTCTGCATCCTCTCTTTCTAAATAACAGCCAGATAAGGTCCATTTGGCTTTGACGTCTTTCCACCTGCCTCAGACAGCGTTGATTTGTTTGCTTATTTGCTGCCATGCTTGTTTCTTCCTTGTTTACCTACACAGAAGCCCACCATGAGAAGCAAGTTATTGCGATGGTATAACAGGTGTGTGACTCAGCTAGACCTGCCTTCTACACACAGCAAGGTGTGTGTTTCATCAGAATAAGTAGGGTCCAGGCTACAGATGTTACTCTCTGTAGACCAAAGGTAAGTGACATAAGCCACTCCCACCTCCGCTTAGCCCAGAGCATGTAACTGCATAAAAACCACAGGAAACTTGTCTCAGTGGCCCTTTATTGCCATATAATCAGTCTATCCATTATTGCTACTTCTGTGAAGTTTTAAAAAATAATTTTATTTGTTTTAAACTTTCATTCCATTAATGTCCCATCCTTCCATCTGTTCTAGTAATTGGGCAGGGTGATAAGAAAGAAATAAATGGCATGAATATTTGCTATGTAGCACAACATTCTCCAGACTTATTTCCTGCTTTTCTATAATTTCTTAGTGTTTTTACGTTTCTTGTTTTCAAATGTCAATAGAGCTAGAATCGTCAGACCCTATTGCTCAAAGCTACCATCGTTTCGTGGCCCACTGGACAAAGGCTAACTGGGGTAGCTGCAGGATGACACCTGGACACAGGCGACAGGGAGGCGACACTCTGAGGTGTGTGAGGAGTGGGACCGGGATTTACTTCCTCTGGAGGTTCATCACAGAGCCACCTCCCTCCAGCAGCCCTGGCTCACCCATCCTGCTGCATTAACAAGAGGTGGAACCCAGAACCCTTTCCTTTCCTCATCAATATTTAGACTAAGCGATGGCCGTGAATGAAGAAGAACTGCTCAAATGAGGCTGCCTCTAGAGCAAAGTCACTTTTAAAGTATTCTGGAGTTAACAAGGGCAGACCGTGTGGCCATGTCCACCTTCTGAGTGCAGCACCTGGAGACTGACAAGGCTCCTGTCATCGTGAAGGTGGCATCCACGTGACAGAGCCAACTAGAAGCAAGCTTTCTTAAGGTTGTGGTGGAACTTTGAGTCAGTTTCTAAAGCCCATTAGGGATATAGATAATCTACACTCCTAAAGTCTTTTTGCTGAAAGAGGCCACCATTGGCCTCCCACGCAGCTACTTCCATTGAGCACTGACCGGCTGCAACACTCTGACGTGCCTGTTGCATCTGCAACAAAGAGTGATGCTCCTAGCAGCCCCGCAAGCACAGTTCCCTGCTTCCCACAACACCAGAGGCAAGAAAATCACCACTTCCTAGTCACTCGCATTCCACACAGCTGTCACCGTCTCTGCTAGTTCTCTCACCCGAGACTTAGCTGCCTTTGCTCACGAGTAGGAAGGCTGCCCTTCACTCAGTCAGTGTCATTCCGAATCCCCGAGCTACACCACGGTCCTGCAGCAGCCACAGGGATCTCCAGGCACGAGAGACTCCTGAGCAACGCCCAGTGTCCTCCGTTTTCCCTGCCGTTGGTGTTGACACACATGCTGCTGCCGACTTTACGATGTAGACATGGTCCCTGCTGAGGCTGCTGAGGCAGGTAGGAGTCTTCTTGCTGCTGGAAGTGTAGACCCTGATAGTTAGAGCTGTTCTTCCCACTTACACCATCACTATCACAGCCATAACGTTTTTCTACGGATATGAGAATCACCTTTTATTCTTTGTATCCATGACTTCGTCATAGACCTGGTCAAATTTCTCTCTCCACTTTAAGCTCAGAGAAGCAAACGTCCTTTAAGAAAACAGTTTTTCTGTTGTTTAGTGTTTTTTTTTTGTTTCAGTTTGTTTTTTATGCTAAAAACTTCAAATAATTTATATACACAGGGCAGCATATAAATATAAATAGAAATGAATATAATTTATATACAAAGGGCCTAGGAGAATGGTCCCAAGTTGTAGAAAATGCCCCTGGTTTGTAGACAAACCTATGGTCTGAAAGCCAGGAATCAGTCACAACTGCAGGCAACCGTGAGTCTGTATTCAACTCCATGCTCTGTAGACAAATTTCAGTATTTCAGCCCACCAAGTACAGGTCCATGCTCTCTCCTAACAATCCTCTGGCCTCCTTAGTTCAGGCTTCTGGAGTATACAAAACTTTCAGAAAGAAATCAAATCTTGCCTTACTGTACTCTGAGCAATCCTGAGCATCTGGGCAGAAACTCCGTAAAGCCTTGTTGCTAACAATAAGGAGATGACCATCCTGGGAGGGAGATAACCATCCTGGGAGAAAGACGAAGGTGTCGGTGAATAATTGCTTGCTGCCTGCTATCACAGCCATGCCACCAAAACATGGCAGAAACTTAGAGGAAGGGATAGTCCAGGCACCAGTCGTGCTGGAGGAGGTCACGTAGAAGTCACCTGTTGGCTGGACCTTGAAGGGCGTTGGAATCCCAACAGATTTTGAAAGCAAGAAGATACCATCGATCGCAGGCTTCATAGCACTGTTTCTGGAAAGAGCATGGCAGGCTCGGAGATGACTAAGAAGAGGATGAGAATGTTCCGGGGTGTGAGGTGCGAGAGGATGAGGATGTACAAGTCCACAGAACCAATGAATCACCCTTTAATGTATAGAAAGTCATTGGCAAGAGTATGAGCAAGAGAGGAGCACAATCTAATTTTTGGATGTGCGAGTGAGAATGAGTTTGGCAAGGGCCAGCCGGAGGGCCTGGAACCAGGAACAGCAGACAGCAGAGGGACCAAAGAGGAGATGTTACCGACATGTTTAGTACTCTGCCTTGCCACCCTAGGGCCTGATATGGTTTGGATCTGTGTTCCCGCTCAAATCCCGTGTTGAATGGTAGTCTCCCGTGTTGGAGGTGAGGCCTGGTGGGAGGTGACTGCATCACGGGTGTGGTTTCTCATGGTGTAACATCATCCCCCTGGTGCTGCCATGGAGATGGTGCGTTCTTGTGAGATCTGGTTGTTTAAGTGTGTGGCACTCCTCCTCTCTCTCTTCCTCCTGCTCTGGGCTGGTTCCCCTTTGCCTTCCATCATGATTGGAAGCTTTCTGAGGCCTCCCCAGAAACAGAAGTTGCTATACTTCCTTTACAATCTGCAGAACCGTGAGTCAGTGAAATCTCTTTTCTTTAAACATTACACAGTCTCAGACATTGCTTTTTAGCAGTGCGAAAATGGACTAATATTGGGTCCTAACTGCCAGTTATGAAATCTTAAATGCTTAGAATTCCTGGCTGTGATGAGCCAGAAGAGACAATATATTCAGATGACATAATTGTCTGGCAAAGGGTGACACTACCAGGCACAGCCTATCAAAGAAATGGCAGAAACAGACTCTGTTTCTTTTGAAACATATGAACAGAGTTTCACAATATTATTTTATTTTTTAGGATTTCAGTAGAGTTTAAACATTGGAAGTTACCCTGTGATTTTCACTGCAGGGATCTCCAAATGTTTGCTTTTAAAGTTATATATTAAGTATTGTGACAATACCTAGGTCTTCTTTTCTGAAACACAAGGTGACAAAAACGTTCAGATTTTTATAACCATGTACAATGTGCTTATTACATGTTAATTTTACTGCTGCTGAGTCCATTCCAGCTACTATACCTAAAATGTAAAATATGGTCCAGAAGCAAGATAACGCCACTCATGACTTCTGCCTGTGATCGGAATTTGACCATAAACTTTGATTAGATTTCCTATAAAATATCTTGCATATTAAATCCTAGGGAGAACCAGGTGAGTTGCTCCCTCCTCTATTAAGTAAAATTCAGTTTGACTTAGTTTAATTAAATTTTCAGTCAATTTTATAAAGATATAAGTACTTACACTCTCTCTTTCCTCACAGCTAAACATTAAACAACAAAAGCAACAAACATAGAAACAGCCACACGTCCAAGGTAGTGAAAGAAACCTGTTTCTAGTGCTGCAGTAAGAAAAGGCCAAGATGCCGTTGGGGGAAGTCTGAGCCCAGCATTGCACAGAAGACTTGCCTGAGCTGGGTGTGTGAAATCTTCGTGTTCTAACCAAAGTCACGCAAGCACATTTTAAAAACATGGGGCCAATTAGGAATCTCTGGCAAACTTGTGTTGGTAACAAGACTAAATGATCTTAGCAACATTTCTGAACTGGAAAATTTATTATTCTGTGTTTTAGCTTATGCAGCAACTGGATTTCTCCAAATCACTGGATTCTTACTTGAGTTCTTACTGAACTCAATGATATGCTGTCAGCATATGACATTATATATAGATCAAAAGTCTGTTATCTTAGGAGCTGGGCAGCCTTTCCTTGGCTCCATTAGATATCACAGTGTGACCTCTGGAAATTAGTTAAAACCCCTAAACCTCAGTGTTCACATGCAAAAGTGGAAATACTGTCTCCTCTTAGTGATGTGTGTGTGTGTGTGTGAGTGTGTGTGTGTGTGCCTTACATGGAACTCTGATTTCATTATTCATTGTGCATTAGACCTGTGTTGTCACTTATTCCCTTATTGCTTTGCTCGTTTATCTTTATTTATTCTCTCACACTCTTCCTTTCTTCCTATAGATTTGGGTTTCTGAACTATAACTTTTTCTTTGTTTCTGAAGAATGTTTTCTAACATCCCTTACTTGACATGTCTATCAGCGATAAATTCCCTCAAATTTTATTTGTCTTGATTTAGAAATTGAATTAGATAGTGTATAAAGTCAACTTATGCTCTGATAGCCTATGATTTTGCATTTGTTTTAACTTACATCAATGTCCAATGCATCAGCCGTACACATTATACCATTTCACACAGGGACACAGGCTTCACTGTACGTGACGTTTCAAAAAAAAAAGCATTCTTTTAGTCTTCTCATTAATGTTATGTCTTTAGTGATATGGATAAAAGTCTTTCTCTTTTCACTATATAGCTTATGGAAAATGCTCTATGGTGAACCGTATAGTAGATTTTTCATGTTCAAAAATATTTACACAATTATTTATTGGAAGGCATGAGCATTTATGAAATCATCTTCGCTAAAGTTTCTGGAGTTAAAATCTGCGCATGCAACTTGTTCTTTCCTTTAACTCAACAGGACTTCTATCTTAGAGGTGCCTCACACCTAGGAGATTCCGAAAATTATTCTCAACTGAAAGATTGAGTAATTAAAATTTTAACATGAGTCTAACATTCTCTTGAGCCTGGGACCATGAGAGCATTTCTCCCTAGAAATTCAGTAAAGACACAAACACACACACACACAAACACACACACATACACACAGACAAACACACACAAACACACACACATACACACACACAATTTAGACTACATTTAGCTGCCACAGACCATGAACCTGGGATTAAAACTCAGCATAGTAAATGTATAAAAGATGAGGGGTCTCAGCTGGCATCTGGGTTATTTCATTCAATGACTTCCTTGCTGTCTCTCATTCATTTCTGTCTCTATGCCTAACTTCCTGGGTTTATGCGATCAGAAATTCCCTTGTTGAATTCCTGTGATGTCATCCTACCACAAGAATCCAATCAGAAATTTGCTTTGGAAATGACTCTGGAAATTCACGCTGAGGGTTATGAACTTTGACTCTAGATCCTGAGAGAACAATAGCCACCATGTCCTTTCTACTGGGCATAAATTGCATCTCACCCCTGAAATACTCGGAGCTTTGGAAGTGCTAAGAGTGGAGTGTGTCTGGGTCACGTGAGCAGTCTCTCTGTGTGCCCTGCCCCAGGGCCTGAAATGGACCTCTCCAGACTGGATGTGGATCTGAGCATTCCTGTCTGCGCTGACCCAAATCCACACATCCAACGATGAAAAAGAAAAGTCTGCAATCCAGCTGTGGCTCCTCCTACTGTCCACTCTCGCCAGAGTCTCTTCTGCTAATCCAAATCCAGAAATCCCCTTCAAATCCATCCACATTTCTCTCCATGAGGACGTACGTTGCTATCCTGCCTCCCTAAACTGCTGTGCCTTCCTGATACCATAAATACCTCAGAGTCAATATAATATTCTGACAATTTATGTGTTTTAACCTAGTCAAATAGAGTGGCATTTTGCATAAGAAAGTGTTTCTAAAATCATCCTATGTGTTTAATATGACAACGTTGTTTCCAAGAATATGCAATATAGATCTCAGTGGTGTTTCAGCAAATAATTCCTGACAGGGTAATCAGTATTTTTTGAGTCCTCACTCTGTGCTAGACACTGGCTAATGGCTTGAGAAGCGGAGTCTACTTGTGATCGCAGTTTTGCTGTTGAGTGAGAGGAAGCTCACCGAGGCCATGGGTTATGCAGTGTTGTGGTGCAGCCAGTACCCCAATCGCCATTGACACTATGCCCCAGGTCTCACACCATGCTGGCAGCAATGGAAGCCCTTTTCTCAGTGACCTTGGGGCAAGATGAGTCATTACATAAACACTTGCTGTGTTTATCCCAAATATTCTTTAGGCTCTTTTGCCTGGACTGCCATATAGGAGGCCTGGTATTTCCCTGTTTATAAATAGTTTGAGAAGTGAACATTTATCATTATGTGGGCTAACCTCTTTCATCTTACATCAAAAGATGTCTGTTTCTGAGTTCAGTAAATACATCAACCCAGTGCCTGAAGACCTCTGGCTTGACAGGTGCTGCAAATAGCACTTTCCTCCTGGGATTATGGCACTGTTAACACACCCAATTTGAAAAATAATGCTATGTTCAGAAAAAAAAAAATCAGTTGCTTTTAAAAAGTGTTTTAATGAAATACATAATATGAACAAAAACCACAGAACGTGCACACAGAGTTTAAGGAATTGTAATACACAAATGCCCATATTTGCTGAAGAACCTATGCTTTTTGTTCTAAAAACATTTGTCTTAAGGAAAAAAAAAAAAACCAGAATAAACAAACAAGAGTTAAACCCTTTTTAGCCCTTATCCTTAAGAGTTAGGTCTTCTAATTGTCATTGATCTAAATTAAGAGCCTAAGGGGCCTGCTTCTCATGATGTTACTCCCAGACATAGCTGGTTCTTATGCAAAACCTTCTGAAACTAGGTAGTAGTGTTGGATGATTTTGCCCAACTGCAACCTAAGGTAAGTGCTCTGAGGTTTAAGGTAAGCCACGCTAAGCTGTAATGTTCCATAGGTTAAGTGTATTGAATGTGTTTCTTACTGACAATATTGTCAACTTACGATGAGTTTATTGGGACATAACCCCTTCGTAAGTCCAAGAACATCTGTATTTCAAACACTCCTAATTTTATTGTCCACAAGCTTTTATTGATACCACATATTTACTTCATATCAGATGGTGTAATGCACCTGCGCTCTACTCCAGTACTTGTAATGCGTACCAAGGTGTATAACCTTCCTGTGGTGTTAATCTGGGCCCAAGCATTGAGCCACTGGAGAGATAAGAAGTGCTGATGGAAGAAGGAATGCAGAATGAGGAGTGGAAAGCCCTGAGTTTTAGACCCCGCTCAGTTGCGGATTGAGTGGGTTGCTTGAGCAGCTTGGGTAATGTCTCCAGAGTCAGTCTCCTCCTGCTGTGAGATGTGGAGAATGACGTAGAATCTGGGAGACTTGGATGTCTCTGCAGCTGTTCTCTATCAGGGGCTTCCTTCCTTTCCAACTTTAGTTCTTGTCTATCTTGCAGCTCAAGTACCTCCTCTATAATCACCCTTCTGCCACCCAGTGTACTTTGATATTTGTGTTTGCTATACATTGAGAGAAACTTCTCTTATTTTATTTTATTTGGGGCAGGGTTTCACTCTGTCACCCAGGCTGGAGTGCATTGGGAGCATCATGGCTCACCGCAGCCTCTACCACTGGGCTCAAGTGATCCTCCCACTTCAGTCTCCCAAGTAGCTGGGACCACAGGTGCATGCCACCATACCCAGCTATTTTTTAAAAGTTTTTGTAGAAATGGATTCCTCCTATGTTGCCCAGACTTGTCTCAAATGCATGAGCTCAAGGGGTCCTCCTGCCTCAGCTTCCCAAAGTTCTGGGATAACAGGCATGAGTGACCACACCTGGCCCCGTGATTTATTTGTTTGTTTCTCTTCAGTTGGTTAAAATAGACGATTAAACAAAGGTTTATGAAAAGCTTGTCTACAGCTGGGAGTACTGCTTGATGTGTTCACTTTACTAGTTCATCTGCTCTTCTTAAAGATTCAAGGAGCAGCAGTGCTGACTCACGGGATGGGGAAAGCACTGGTTCTCATCTTCCCATTCTCTCACTTTGACCCGTTTTCCAGAATTTTTAAGCTGTGTCCCTTAAGACACTTGTAAGCCATAAAGTGTCATCCCCAATGGCTCAGGACAGACCCTGTCACCATGTTCTCTTGCACTGTTGCCACTCAGTTCAATCAAAGCACCTGAGAAGGCTGTCCTAGCACAAACTCTCAGGAGCTGGGGTCGTCTCCTCCACACTTCCCCATAATTGCTGTGAAGCCACTGCCCCTATATCTCATTATTCAAGCCCAGGACATAGAAAACAAGAACCAGGTTTAGAAGACTAGGGAATTCTTCCTTCGACCAATTCAAAGAGTTCCTCCATCAAATGACAAACCTACAAAATGCCCTTGATACACACAACTTATTTGTAAACAAACATATTTTCCAACATCAGTTATATTTTTGACAGATATTAAGAAACTTCATACTCTCCAGAGATAATTCCTAGATAAACTGTGAAATATTAGCTCCATGCTACAAATTTATGCTATACTGTCATTTAGCATTTAATAATGTTGCATGTTTAGTAAAAGTTTCATGTTATCTAACATCTCTTCACATGTGGTTTTTATAACTCTAAGATGCTTGAAGAAAGATATTTTATTTTATTCTTATATAGCACATAACACAATGCCCTCTTCTATAAAAAATTATCATTTAATTGAAAACAATATGCTCATCATTGATACAAAGATAGTCGATATTAGATTCAAATGTCAAGCACATTAGATATTATGCTTCTTGCTCATATCTTAAGATGACAGCTCAGAAAATATCTCCAGATACAACTACAAGTTAAAGACTAAAAACTGACCTAAATTACAAAACCAAATATACTTGGTTATCTAGAAAATTACTACAAGTATTCCAGATAAATTTTTTAAGTTATTAACATAAATGAGCTACTGATTGACCCTAGTGGTATTGTTATAAAGTACACACCATTCATAATGTAGGTGTCGATTCTAAGGAGAACACTGGTCTCTTTTTATATTAATCTCCAAATCAATCAATTTAGGATATACTTTAGGAAAAAGCTGGAAAACAGATGGTATACTTTCCATTTTTAAATTTGTAGTTAGAAAAGAAAATATGAGGAACTGAACTAAAGATCTACTCAGAAAATACTATGGAACCTTTGCTAATATTTGAGACACAGCATCTGGTATGATTTTATTTTAATTTTTCTAGAACGTCTTCCTTTCTTTTCTGCCTCTCTCTGTCGGTAATCATCTGTGAGTGCTTATTGTGTCCAAAGCACTGTGATGGGTGAACAGGAGCAAGGGGGATAGAGCGGTGGGGGACTATCTTCTAGTGAGTAATGATAATACCTATTTAAAAGAAACCCATTTCCATTTATCCAAAGATTCCGTCTCTTTCTTTCTTTTTATTTCTTGTTTCAATCCTTACTTTCATCTCTTTTTCTGGCCTTTGAATTTATCTTTTATCACTTTTTTTCCCCACAAACCCTAATCTAGACATAAAAGCAAGAAAAAGTGCTTCACTTCCATCCAAGAAAGAAGCTCTCTCTCTCACAGGAAGATCAAAGGAAGAGAAGAGCCCAGCGCCCTTGAGTATGGCGCTTTCTGGAGCACTCTGTGCAGGCTGAGGGTGATTGCTTTGCTGAGCCCACATTTCTTGTGACATTTCACCACCATTAGGCAAACATTATTCTTGCTGTTGGTATTTGTTTAGAGAGCAGTACACGCAGAGCTGTATGATTTATATTAGTCTCCATCTCTTCCTGGTGGCTTAGGCTAAATTATTATCCACACGTTCCAACTCTGACACACAATAAAGGAGAGATTACTAAGCCCCGATGCTGTGCCTCCACCAGACAAAGCCGTATTCTTCCTTCATTGTCTCCTGCACCGTACTCATGTTTCTAACAAAAACGTGGGCTGATCCGTCAGCTGAAACAGCTCTAGGCTTTTTGGTATTTCCAAATTTATTTTCAGAGAATGCATGTGTATATATAAAATATATCTCTATATATCTATATCTATATCTATATCTATATCTATATCTATATCTATATATATCCCTCAGAGACTACTGTGATGAAGAAATGGGCAAATTCTTGAACATATACAACCTCCCAAGACTGAATCAGGAAGAAATGTAATCCTTAAACAGACCAATAATGAGTTTCAAAATTCAATCAGTAATAAAATTCTACCAACCACAAAAAGCCTAGGACCAGACAGATTCACAGCCAAATTCTACCACATGTATAAAGAAGTGCTGGTACCATTTCTACTTAAACTATTCCAAAAACTTGGGGAAGGACTCCTCCCTAACTTGTTCTATGAGGCCAGCAGCATCTTGATACCAAAACCCGGCAGAGACAACAAAAAAAGAAAACTTCAGGTCAATATGCTTGATGAATGCAGATACAAAACTCCTCAACAAAATACTTGCAAACCAAATCCAGGAGCACATCAAAAAGCTAAACCACTACAATTAAGTAGGCTTTATCCCTAGGATGCAAGTTTGGTTTCACATGTGCAAATCAATAAATGTGATTCATTACAGCAACTGAACTTAGAAAATGTTATTTCAATAGATTCAGAAAAGGGTTTTGATAAAATTCAACATCCATTCATATTAAAAGCCATTGCCAAACTAGGTCTTGAAGGATCATACCTCTAAATAATAAGAGCCATATATGACAAACCCATAACCAACATCATACCGAAAGGACAAAAGCTGAAAGTATTTCCCTTGAAAACCAGAACAAGAGAACCATGCCTTCTCTCACCACTCCTATTCAAAATAATACTGGAAGTCCTAGCCCAAGCAATCAGGCAAGAAAAATAAAGAAAAGGCATCCAAACAGGAAAAGAGGAAATCAAACTATCCCTGTTTGCAGAAAATATGATTCTACACCTAAAAATCCCCGCAGTCTTTGCTCAAAAGGTACCTGATGTGATAAACAACTTTAGCAAAGTTTCAGGATACAAAATCAATGTATGAAAATCAATAGCTTTCCTATACACCAACAACATCCAAGCTGAGAGACAAATCAAGAACACAATACCATTCACGATAGCCACAAAAAGTATAAAATACCTAGGAGTACAGTCAAACAGGGAGGTAAAAAATATCTACAATGAGAACTACAAAACACTGCTCAAAGAAATCAGAGATTACACAAACAAATGGAAAAACATTTCATGCTCATGATAGGATCAATACTGTTAAAATGGCCATACTGCCAAAAGCAATTTGCAGATTCAAGGCTATTCCTATCAAACTGTGAATAATATTCTCCACAGAATTAGAATAAACTATTTTAAAACTCCTCTGAAATTTAAAAAGAGCTTGCATGGCCAAGACAACCCTAAGCAAAAAGAACAAAGTTGGAGCCATCACATTAACCAAAGTCAAACTATACTATAAGGCTACAGTAACCAAAACAGCAGAGTAAATAGGTTCAACTCTAAGCAAAAAGAATAAAGCTGGAGGCATCACATTATTCAAAGTCAAACTATACTATAGTTTGTGGAAAGCAGTGTGGTGATTCCTCAAAGAACTTAAAACAATATCACCATGTGACCCGGGGATCCTATTATTTGGTATATACTGAAAGGAATGGAAATAATTCTATCATAAAGACACATTCACATATATGCTTTTCGCAGCACTATTCACAATAGCAAAATAATGGAATCAACCTAAATGTCCATCAATGGTAGACTGGATAAAGAAAATGTGGTACATATACACCATGGAATACTACACAGCTATAAAAAAGAACAAGATCATATCCTTTGTACAAACATGGATGAAGCTGGAGACCATTATCCTAAGCAAAGTAACACAGGAACAGAAAACCAAATATCTCATTTTCTCATGTATAAGTGGGGACTAAACAATGACAACACATGGATGCAAAGAGAGGAACAACAAACACCAAGGCCTATTTGATGGTAAAGGGTGGGAGGAGGGAGCAGATCAATACACTAACTGATAGAAACTATGTTTAGTCCTGGTGGATAGAAAAATCTGTACGCCAAACCCCTGTAACATGCAGTTTACCTATATGACAAGCCTCCACAGACTGCACATGTACCCATGAACCGAAAATACGTTTTAAAAAATCACATGAAGAAAAAGATTTCTATCTATCTATACATGGTTATATATATATACACACACACACTATATATATATGTGTGTGTGTGTGTATGTGTGTGTGTGTATATATATACTCAAAGTTGAACTATACTATAGTTTGTGGAAAGCGTGTGGTGATTTCTCAAAGAACTTAAAACAGGATCACAATTTGACCCAGGAATCCTATTATTCAGTATATTCTCAAAGGAATGGAAAAATACATA
>NW_012115255.1:2766521-2780237 GCF_000951035.1 Colobus angolensis palliatus | reverse complement strand
ATATATAATTTATATATATAACTTAGGGGCTGATGTAGGTAGAAACATTTAGGTATTACTGCTTAAAAATAAACATATTGCTGCTTTCATTTACTTTAGATGAAGTGAGCATACTTGGATGTTATCCTGGGTGGTGTGCATTTCCACCTGTTTTCCCAACATAACCAGCAACAGTGCCCCACTCACTCACAATATAAGTGAGTTATGTCGTCACCCTGACTTTAAAGGGTACAATAGTGAGCTCTCACCTCTTACTACTTTGGGTAGCTATAGGACACCTTGAGTCTTCTAAATCAGTGTTACAAAGAAGCATTCAGAGATTAAATAGGTTTATAGAAGCCTGAATCACAGAGCTTTAAAACTTGGGGGGCATAATTCTCAGAGCTGTTATTATGCTAATGGTTGTGTGTGGAGTTGTGAGAGGAGTTTGTTCAAAGAAAGCTATTCTTTAGGGTCATTTTCCATTTTCTTGTCCATGGAGTGCTTTTAGCAGAAAATGCTTGATTGTCTAGTATTTTCTATAATAGACACATCTAGAATTTTGTATTAATGGGGCATGTCTCCCTAGAAAATATTACGTAAGTTTGTAACTATCTGAGTCTAAAACTAGAGCTATTTCAGGCCCAAGTCCTGGTTATCTGGGTGAGGGTGTGGTGTCCTATTTAGCTGGGTGAGGGTGAGGTTACCCAGTTATCTAGGTGAGGGCGTGGTGGCCTGGTTAGCTGAGTGAGAGGGAGGTTACCTGGTTAGCTGAGCGAGAGTAAGGTTACCTGGTTAATTGAGTGAGGGTTATCTGGGTGAGGGCAAGATGGGCTAGTTAGCTGGGTGAGGGCAACATGGCCTGGTTAGCTGGGCAAGGGCAAGGTGGGCCAGTTAGCTGGGGGAGGGAGAGTTGGCCTAGTTATCTGGGTGAGGGTGAGGTGCCCTGGTTATCTGGGTGAGGGCAAGGTGACCTGGTTAGCTGGGTGAGAGCAAGGTGGTCTGGTTAGCTGGGTGAGGGTGAGGTGGGGTGGTTAGCTGGGTAAGGGCGAAGTGCCCTGGTTATCTGGATGAGGGAGAGGTGACCTGGTTAGCTGGGTGAGGGTGAGGTGGACTGGTTAGCTGGGTGAGGGCGAGGTGACCTGGTTATCTGGTTGAGGATGAGGTGGGCTGGTTAGCTGGGTGAAGGCGAGGTGCCCTGGTTATCTGGGTGAGGGCGAAGTGACCTGGTTAGCTGGGTGAGGGCAAGGTGACCTGGTTAGCTGGGTGAGGGAAAGTTGGGCTGGTTAGCTGGGTAAGGGAGAGTTGGGCTGGTTAGTTGGGTAAGGGTGAAGTGGGCTGGTTAGCTGGTTGAGCGTGAGGTGCCCTGGTTATCTGGGTGAAGGCGAGGTGACCTGGTTAGCTGGGTGAGGGCAAGGTGGACTGGTTAGATGGTTGAGGGTGAGGTGCCCTGGTTATCTGGGTGAGGGAGAGGTGACCTGGTTAGCTGGGTGAGGGTGAGGTGCCCTGGTTATCTGGATGAGGGAGAGGTGATCTGGTTAGCTGGGTGAGGGCGAGGTGACCTGGTTAGCTGGGTGAGAGCGAGGTGATCTGGTTAGCTGGGTGAGGGAGAGTTGGGCTGGTTAGTTGGGTGAGGGTGAGGTGGGCTGGTTAGCTGGTTGAGGGTGAGGTGCCCTTTTTATCTGGGTGAAGGCGAGGTGACCTGGTTAACTGGGTGAGGGCAAGGTGGGCTGATTAGCTGGGTGAGGGTAAGGTGGGTTGGTTAACTGGGTGAGGGAGAGTTGGACTGGTTAGCTGGGTGAGGGTGAGGTGGACTGGTTAGCTGGGTGAAGGCAAGGTGCCCTGGTTATCTGGGTGAGGGCTAGGTGACCTGGTTAGCTGGGTGAGAGCGAGGTGATCTGGTTAGCTGAGTGAGGGAGAGTTGGGTTGGTTAGTTGGGTGAGGGTCAGGTGGGCTGGTTAATTGGTTGAGGGTGAGGTGCCCTTTTTATCTGGGTGAAGGTGAGGTGACCTGGTTAACTGGGTGAGGGCAAGATGGGCTGGTTAGTTGGGTGAGTGCAAGGTGGTCTGGTTAGCTGGGTGAGGGTGAGGTGCCCTGGTGATCTGGGTGAGGGTGAGGTGGTCTGGTTAGCTGGGTGAGGGTTAGGTGACCTGGTTAGCTGGGTGAGGGTGAGGTGCCCTGGTTAGCTGGGTGAAGGCAAGGTGGGCTGGTTGGCTGGGTGAGGAAGAGTTAGACTGGTTATCTGGGTGAGGGAAAGGTGGATTGTTTAGCTGGGTGAGGGAGAGTTGGGTAGGTTAGCTGGTTGAAGATGAGGTGGACTGGTTAGCTGCGTGAGGGTGAGGTGCCCTGGTGATCTGGGTGAGGGCGAGGTGGTCTGCTTAGCTGGGTGAGGGTGAGGTGCCCTGGTTAGCTGGGTGAGGGTGAGGTGACCTGGTTAGCTGGGTGAGGGTGAGGTGACCTGGTTAGCTGGGTGAGGGCAAGGTGGGCTGGTTAGCTGGGTGAGGGAGAGTTGGACTGGTTATCTGGGTGAGGGCAAGGTGGGCTGTTTAGCTGGGTGAGGGAGAGTTGGGCAGGTTAGCTGGTTGAGGATGAGGTGGACTGGTTGTCTGGTTGAGGATGAGGTGCCCTGGTGATCTGGGTGAGGGCGAGGCGGTCTGGTTAGCTGGGTGAGAGCGCTTCTGGGGAGGTCAGCTGCAGATCCAGACATCAGCTTGTCTCTGTAGTAAAGCTGATACTTGCTAAATCAGATTTGTGGAAATCTGACTTCACAATCTAATCTTCTGTATTTCTCAGACCTGGAGCCATACAGTTGAAATTTCAATGGAAGAAGCATATGATAGGAATGTTTTAAGTTAAAAACAAGAGTCATTTCAAAAAGCTATAAATGTGTGAATGGATAAAAGGATGACATACAGTTGGTGAGGAGGGAGAAGGAATTAACACACGGGACTGAGGGAAGGTCTTTGGAGACATGAAAAGTGAGTAGAAGGAAACAGCCACACAAAAGCTCAGGAAAAAAGCTTTCTCAGAGAGCAAAACAGCACTGAGGCATTTTCATTTGAAAAACAAAGAGAGGGCCACGTGGCTAGGATGCGGTTAAGAAAATAGGAGTTGTAAAGACCAGCTCAGAGCTGTAAACGGGTTCCATACAGTGTGGGGCTACGATAAGCACTTGTAATATTATTTAGGGTAGTGCGGAGCTTCACAGATATGTAAGAGAGATTATCATGGCTGGATTCACATCTTCAGCGATTATCCTGGACAACTGATTATAGCAAGTGGAATGAGAGGGTACTTGGGAAGCTACTGAAAAACATTTTTAAAAACACAGCTACCTGAGGACTGTGAGTAAAAACACAACTACCTGAGGACTAGTGTTGAGGGGAATCCACATTTGTGAAGCAAAGAATGTAGGGTGGTTTCCTAGCGGTTTCTTCTCTTTCTCACACCCAAGTTCACCCCAGGTGGCTTATGTCACAGAGCAGCACGGTGAGGGCTTCTAACAGAAACAGAAACCTGCGGCCTTCTGTCCAGGGAGTCAGAGGAAGAGCCTGGAGAGTTTAGGATGTAAAAGGAAAGCAGCAAAGAAGAGAAACAACACACTGGAAGCTGTGATGACTGATCTGAGCGTAAAGACTGGAAAGTTTCTGCTTCACAAGACAACAGAGTTCTCCAGAGGATGAGAGTCTGTGAACCGCGACATTCACAGTATCCAGTGAAAAAAGCTCATTGGTTGGAGACCTCAGTTTCTCTCTGTGTGGGCCACACTCAAGGCTGTTGAGTGTCCTCACCTGTGACTGGCTTCCTTCAGAATACATGATACAAGAAGCCACAGGATTCGCTGCAATGCCCTCGTGTCCTAGCTCCAGAAGTCAGACATGGTCACTTCCACCATATCACACTGGCCACACGCAGCAGCCCTGGTTAAATGTTGGAGGAACCCAAACACATGTGTCAATACCAGGAGACGAGGGTGGCTGCGTGTCATCCTGGAGGCTGGCTGTCACAGTCAGTCCCCTGGCTCCCCAAACACACCCATCTACCATGACACCTGGAAGGTCACTTTCTCCCTTGACCCCTCTCCTTCGAAGACCTTCATTCCAGAGGAGTCCTGCCCTGTCCCTGGGAGGAAGGAACACATACAAAGAGGTGAAGAAGACCCAGAACAGGCAGTCCTTGCTGGGTTTCCCTTCACTTTGGTATTTGTTTCTTTGGTTGGTTGGCTGTTTTGACACAGAGTCTGACTCTGTCACCCAGGCTGGAGTGCAGTGGCGCTATCTTGGCTCACTGCAACCTTCACCTCCTGGGTTTAAGCGATTCCCCTGCCTCCTCCCTAGTAACTGGGACTACAGGTGCCACCACCACAGTCAGCTGATTTTTGCATTTTTAGTAGAGACAGGGTTTTGTCATGTCGGCCAGGCTGGTCTCAAACTCCTGACCTCAGGTCATTCAACTTTGTTACTGACAGGTCACAGCCTTTTGTCCAAACACATTTCTACACAGCTGTCCATTTTTTATGGAACCTAAGCATAAAAGTAGTTGTTGCTGAGTTTGGGGGTCTTCATTTCTGAAAGATCTTATACCATGTAAAATTTTGACTTCATAAATTTGTGATACATTTCTCTCGTTCGACTGTCTTTTGTTATAGCAGTATCAGCTGTGACCCTTATGACAGGTTAGGGAAGGTATGACACCTTCCCATTTCTACAGTAGCTTTGAGGAAAGATGAGAAACCAGGCTCTGAAGACCATCACCAAATTCATTTGCCCCATTTCAGCCTGTAGACAACGGCCCATGGCAATAAAGATAAAAATCTTTCTCCCTTAGCAGCTGGGTTACTATAATCACTACTGCAGTAGGGAGAAAGCTGTCTTCTAAAGTTCATCTGGAAACCAACAGAAGTAAGGTCAGAATTTTAAATACTAAATGTTACAGTGTTTGCTTCAGACGTGAACCTCCGTGCAGCAGGTGAGTGGTGCGTAACATTCTTATTTAAACCCTAAGTTTATCTGATTATACCTAAAATTCTTCAATATAACTAGGTCCAATGCAGGCATAATTCAGTTCCATGAAGGATGGATACATCGTGAGCCCGATGACGCTGGTGTTCTAAGATAAAACATTTGGGTCACTTCATCTAGCCCCTCCGTAACGTGGCTCCACTCTGCTCATTCAACCACCCCAGTGTGCTTAGACCCCTCACGGCACCCGGCTTCCTTTCTAAGTTCCCAATCAAAGGAATTAACACTTTAAGGTGACCCAATTAAATCCTGGTCATCATTAATAATTTTAAGAATGGGGTAGGGTTTAAAATGAGAACATTTTGGCAGAAGGAA
This sequence comes from Colobus angolensis palliatus, assembly GCF_000951035.1. Lineage (NCBI taxonomy): Eukaryota > Metazoa > Chordata > Mammalia > Primates > Cercopithecidae > Colobus > Colobus angolensis. The sequence goes on along the minus strand of NW_012115255.1, from coordinate 2,774,922 downwards.
AGGCTAGTTATAAAAGTTCAAAAATTAGGTAGCCTTACAGATTTAAACATTAAGAATAGAATAGTTATTCTTTGTATTTATAAGGCAAGGATCAGATGGACAACAAAAGTTGTCATAAACTGCAGACCTGGATTTTCTGCTGAATTATCCTTGAAGTCGCCCGTGTGACTGCAAGGCTGCAAGGATGAAAGCTGCTTTGATTTGAATGCATAGAAATGCAACACTAGGATAAAAACCTAAAAAATGTTAAACTGACCAAAAGGCATCATTCACACACATCATATGCCATTTATATCCTGAAACAGTAGAACTCAAGTTGTAAAGATCTAGAAAGCAAATACATAAAATCATCCAGACCTAGATCAGGGGTGGGGAATGAAGCCAGGGAAGGAGATCTGTATGGCTTGCCAACACAATTCTATGCATGGGCAGGTCCTTATCCCTGACTGAGGGTCTCAGATAAGATGCAATGCCTGGGCAGGTCCTTACCCCTGAGAGAGGGTCTTAGGTAAGACACAATGCATGGGTAGGTCCTTAGCCCTGATGGAGGGTCTTAGATAAGATGGAATGCCTGGGCAGGTCCTTACCCCTCATGGAGAGTCTCACATAGGAAGCAATGTCTGGGCAGGTCCTACATGGAGGATCTTAGATAAGATGCAATGCATGGGCAGGTCCTTACTCCTCATGGAGAGTCTCAGATAGGATGTAATGCCTGGGCAGGTCCTTACTCCTCATGGAGAGTCTCAGATAGGATGTAATGCCTGGGCAGGTCCTTACTCCTCATGGAGAGTCTCAGATAGGATGTAATGCCTGGGTAGGTCCTTACTCCTGATTGAGGGTCTTAGATAGGATGCAATGCCTGGGCAGGTCCTTAGCCCTGACACAGAGTCTCAGATAGGAAGCAATGCCTGAGCAGGTCCTTACACAGAAGATCTTAGATAAGATGCAATGCCTGCACAGGTCCTTACCCCTCACGAGAATCTTAGATAAGATGCAATGCCTGGGCAGGTCCTTAGCCCTGATGGATGGTCTTAGATAAGGCCAGATGAACAAACACACAAGTAAAATAAAATGCCTGAATTGCTTATAAAAGTAAGGAGAACTTTGCTTATAGTTTTTTTCTGTTAAAAAATGATCATTTTTTTGTTGACTGGAATACAGGAAAATTCAGATAACTACTCATATCTGAGAATTAATGCATCTACTTTTTTTAAAAAATGGACTAGAAGTACATAATTTCCACTAGATTTAAGTAATTTAGATATAAGTCAAGTATTATCTCATAATTTGATGCATTTTCATATTTTGAGAACATAAATATCTGAGTTCAGAAAAAAGACAAATATATATCAAGTCATTATATAATTTATACAATGATTTTGAATGTTAATAAATAAGCTATTTATTTATGGAGTTATTGAAAAAAGTTGAGGAAAAAATTGCATGATATTGTTTAAGGATTTACAGACGGAAAAATACTAGCATTTAAAAACGATATTCTGTAAAAGCACTGGCTTCGTTCTGAGATCATTTTCTATACTTATCCACTCAGCCTTCCCTGGCTGTGCCAGAAATCGTACAGTGAGCTTCAGATGAACTGCGAAAATGAATTTGAGGGTTTTTAAGGTAACACCTCTTTGTCACAAAAGCAGTTTCTACTTAACAAAAGCAATAGAAAAAGAAAGAAAAGACCTGCATTGACACTTCACTCTGCAAAAATGGTACACAAAAGTGAGTATAATTATTATGCTCCTATTTCAAGCAACACACAACTAACTTAAATGTGGAGGGGTTTCTTTACATAATGATAAGGTAGATTACTGTATAACTTACCTATACAGGATATAATTCTTATCATTCCTGTTCGTATTGTGATGAACAATATAGCTCTTTTCATTCAATACGTATCAAATACTACCAAAGTGATCAGATACTGTGCTAATGTTCTTCAAAAAAACATTTGCTTTGAAGAAACAAAACCATTTACTTTAGGAATGGTTTAAGAGAAATATATTGGTATATTCTCATGTGTATAAACAAACAGGCAGCAAAGGTGGAACAATGTACAATGATTAGGATTTATCTTTCAAACATCCTCAGGAGATTATTCAAAACTATGAGAAAGAAATTATATCTATATATTACTTATTGATATCATATTTACCATAGTTAATAAATTTGTAACACAATTATGTATATGACAGTATATATATAATTTAACTTAAAGTGATAAGTTCTGTGAATTTGGGAATTAAAGCCCTGTCTGTAAAAAGATGTGTGTCATTGGTGGTTTAGACCAGCGATTCCTATACTTGCAGATGTATAGATGAGTAAAATTTTACAACAAATACGCAGGCAACAGACACCAAATTGTTTAATTTTGCTAAGTGAAGAATGTTTAATAGTTAAAGTTAAACATTGTGATTCCATCTCAAGGCATAGAAGGACATACAGTATAATTATTTAAATCAAATTACTTTATTTAATGAAAAGTTCTCTACAGTATTTTTTTCCTAATGACTTTACATCAGTTCTTCCAAAACATGTGTAATCTTTCATTTACTCTGTGTATCTATTGCTTTTGAAAATCAATTCCATTCCTATTGACTGGGACTGGACATTCCTCTTTTTCAAAACCTCTCCAAAAATTATGACGATTAAAAGAGTTAGGAAGACATCTAGATATGCTTCCTTTATCACCCCGGAATTCAAATGTGTATTTTCCATCACCCACTTGAAAACTTACTTTGTTTAAGGGCTCTACTTTAATCTCTCTCTTTATAGTTACAACCTTATGGGGACTTTCTTGCATGTTCCTTTCATTTTTCTGCGTGCAAAAGTCCTGCCATGTCATCTGGACTGAACTACTCAGGTCCTCACTCAGGCGGCCGCATTTCCTTACTGCGTTCTTTGACATCACACCACAAGCCTTCCTTCTCCAGCGGATTCTGTCCCTCCAGTCACAGAGAGCTCGTGGCTGGGGCCCATCATCTGCAGCATCTATGTTGTTATCTTTATTTATTTATTTTATTTTTAGATGGAGTCTTGCTCTGTTGCCCAGGCTGGAGTTCAGTGGCACAATCTCGGCTCACTGCAACCTCCACGTCGCAGGTTCAAGCTATTCTCCGACACCTGCCAACCTGTCTGGCTAATTTTTGTGTTTTCAGTAGAGACGGAGTTTCATGATATTGGCCAGGTTGGTCTTGAACTTCTGACCTCAGGTGATCCGCCCACCTTGGCCTCCCAATATGTCTTTATCTTTAATTAAAGGCTTGTCACCTGAGCTTCTGGATCACGACATCTTACTGTCTTTAAAATTGGAGTTTTTTTTTTTAACTACATTTGTCAGATTTAGCTAAAGCAACCTTGATAGCACAACTGCCTTTATTTTGGATAATTCTCATTCCTAAATACTGCTTCTTTGTAACGTGGTGTGATTGTCCAAACTGTTATTTTCTGTGAAATGTGGTGACTAAGTCAGAATTTACCGATGCTTTCCTAAAACAACTATTCAGACGTCCAGAGTTGTCCAAGCTGGACCTTCCTAGAGTCGTGAAAGACTGTTACTCATGGACCCGCCCTGCGTGAAAGACTCTGTTACTCGGGGACACGCCCTGGGTGAAAGACTGTTACTCATGGACACGCCCTGGGTGAAAGACTCTGTTACTCACGGACACGCCCTGCGTGAAAGACTCTGTTACTCGGGGACACGCCCTGGGACTCATTCTTTCTGTAGCAAGGTCATTAATGGACAGCGTTCATGTCATTGTAGATAATTGACTCTTCCTGCAATTTCTCTCCTACAGATCATGAGCACGAATAAAGTCCAACAGAGTCATGCAGTCTGATGCAATATTGGAAACAGTGCTTTTAGGTAAAAGGTGTATCTCTTAGATTTCAAGCTAGTCTAACCCCGTAGGTGAGGTTGACCGTGGTGTGTGAAGAAGACACTTTGAGGAAAGCTCCCTGTCTGCCTGTCAGGGTCTTCTGCTACATCCAGGTCTGAACTGACCCCTGGCTTATGGTGGAGTCTGTCTGCCCGAGCCCTCCTCACTTCCAGGAAATGCCCTGTTCACCTCTGGTGCACAGGGAAAGTGTTGTCCATCCTCGGTTCTACATCACCTAGGCTGGATTTTCTTCCTAATGGGTCCTGCATACCTCCTGAGACTCACCTGTGACTCTGACTTTCTTTGGCCCCAGCGCTTGGTCCCATCAATCTGCTTCAAAGCCATTTCAACCCCAACGCAGCAGCCACTCCTGACAGAACCCCTCCTCCAGTGCCAGCCACCCTCTAGAGGTGCACACACTCATCTCTGAGTTCCTTCCAGCCCACACAGAAGAGGTGCTAGGGAGCGCTGCACTCAGGAACTTTTCCTGCCTACGTACGACATGGTGGATCCCCAGGTGGTAAATGTTAGCCAGTTGGGTAACGTCAGAGTCCTATTTAGACAGAGGGTGCAGGCCCTGATGCTATTGATTCTCAAGTTGTTTAGGACAGATCCATCATCAGAATCTAAGCACAGAGGGAAGCGATCAGGACGTACAAAGGCCTTCTGAATCTCTATCTCTCCCTGCCCTCTACTGATGACCCCACATTTTTGCACCATGCTATTTTGCAAATGTCCGGAGGCAGGACTTCCCTGGAAGCTTGTGGCCTCCGGCAGGACAACAGTTGGTACAGACTGCAGGCCCCACAGCCTTCCCACCTACAGCACGCACAGAGGATGTTTGGAAAGATACCTCCCACCAATCTAGGTCGAGGTGGGAATGAAGGACTGGTCTAAACACACCCCCTCTCCCCTCCTCACCCTGTGACCTTGACAACTCAAAGGAACAGTTCTAGACCTTTTCCAACCTCCACACCATATATTTTCATACTTAGAGCTGCAACCACGGTATAGAGGTAATACACAGAAATTGCATCTTGTCTACTTTGTGAAAGAAAACCCATGATCGAAATCCACTCGCTCTGAATTTTGATATAATAACCCTATTTAGAAACTCCTGATTCTCATGACAAATTCTGGCTTTAGGGTTATTTTTCCTGCTGAAGAAAGTACAATTTTGAGTTTTAGAAGTTTATTACTAATTGCCTTTTTTCTTGTCTATAATTTGAAATACTTTTATCTACTTCTCTAACCACAATAAAGAGAGACTGTAATCGCTTTGGATGAAACATCTTAAGCATGTCATGGGAAAATGAAAAAGAGAAAAGAATATCAATATTTCCAAATATGCACTAATTCAATAGTTATTGATCAAATATTTTAGTACAATGCACACTGCTAACACTATATAACAGAATTAAATAGTACAGGATTGGATAAGAAAATAGCAGGGGAATATTAGAAAACAAGTTTGTTTTTTAGAGAGTTTATAAGCAAGAAGCTAGGAGGTTATTAAAAGCTGCTTTCCTTAAGGTCGAACTGGGTTGAATAGAACATTTTCAGATCTTTAGCTGGGTGTGGCACTGTTCACCTCTGGTCCCAGCTATGTGGAAGGGAGAATCTCTTGAGCCCAGGGGTTCGAGGCTGCAGTGAGCCGTGATCCCAGCACTGTACTGCAGTCTGGGAGACAGAGGGAGAGTCTATCTCAAAAATAAAAATAAAAAAAATTAAAAAATATATAAAAATTTGACACCTTCTTTGTGCCTGCCTGTTTGTCATTCATTCAATTGCACTACCTTGCCTCCTAATTTGTAGAGTGACTTCCCCATCTCCTGTGTTCTCACTTCTAATATACTGAAATATTGACACAGAAGCACTTTTTCAGTGTCTTCATATTTACCCCCTTTTCCAGTGTTGACCAAATTACTTGTAATATATTTAATTTAATTTGCATAGTAACTAAAAAAGTAAAATTCTTATCTAAGATCATCATCCAGAAAGAAACATATTGCTATTAATCCAAATCAATAAACATCTCTGTGTATAACAATAGCTACATAAAATTGAGTACACTGATCATTGTATTAAAATAAAATTATCCTGAGTATCTTTCCAAATCATGACAATTTACACTGAAGCCTGTTTCCAATTTAATGGCTCCCTGTTCTTCATTCCTACATTTTTCCTCTAAGCGACTGGGCCAACCCACACTGTCAGGGATGCAGGTTACTTCAACATTTTTGAGAGTAAACTTTGTGAAAAATTATCATTACTTTTGAAGGTTAATTTTGAGAAATTTTACTGTGAAAGTGCATATCGGTTTATTAAAACACATACATTTTTATTAAATATAAGAAACAAAGGCATTCTTGAAGAAGAAATCAATACCAAAAGCCGACGTAGGTTCTGAAGGATGTGAAGAAGGGAGAAGCGGCAGGTCACAGCTGGTCCCAATGTCAGATAAAAAGAGAATTCTTATCAAGTCATCAAGTTCTTATCAAGGATTTTGTATGATCCTGTCATTTCCTCTCAACAGGCTCATCTCACTACTCATTGATCACTCAGCACACACTGTAGGTTGTTTATGCAATACGTATTTTTCCCTCTTCACTGGCAGCTAAATCATAATTTTTTTCGGAACAGCAACATGTCTAGGTGGAATGCTTACTTTTCTGATTAATTGAAAACCAAAAAACATTTGCCAATGACACATGAACCAGAACCTCCAAGGATTTGGGGGACGTTTTTATTTTTCTGGCACAAACACCAGCCTTCCTCTCTTCTTTCTGCATTGGACATAAACATAGTGCTGGAGGTGATATGGCATCTTATAATCTTGAGGCAACACACACGAAGACAAAACCCACGTGGTGGGGAGAAAAGAGAAGAGGAAACCAGGATATTGATGACATTGATTCCCGGGGATTATGATCAGGCAAGCCTGGGAAACACGGCTGTGAGGGATCGCCCTGCACAGAGACCATCACAGCCTAGAATGGAACCAGAGCTGAATAAATACTTAATGGATACACTAAAAAATAGGTAATTTAAAACAAATTATTTGTCAATTTTGTTTTCTCTATTTTTAACACAATTTTTGGCCTGGAACTTTACAAATTAACCTTAAAAAGAGTTTGCTGCATACAAATATTCTCAAATTATAAATGAGAGTTAGTCTAATCGTTCTAATATGGGTTTGCTTTGTTTTCAAAAACATCCCACTTCTCATCTCCATTGAGAAACTGGCTTAAAAGCAAGGTGATGGGGTAACGTTTATTTTTATGTTAATTTAGAATCAATAGAAAATAATTTTGAACCCTTCAAAATCTTCACCTCATCTTTAATTGCACCTTCTAATTTAAATCTCCTCAAAGTACGTATCTAACTTAATACATTAAAATAAAATCTATGACGCTAACAAAGTTAGTCCATCAATTAAACTTATGTTAAAAGATGAATCGCTGTGCAAAAGCAAAAAGACTGAAAAGACACAGAAACACACACTCATCATAATCACAGTCAGAGCAGGTGCTCATCCCAGAGAAGGATGGTGAGTCATGCAGTCAGAAGACAATGCCAAGTTCTTCACAGCAGCATCACCTAAGGTCTTCAGCTCGGTTCTCAGGTCTGAGACTTCAATACGTACTCCAGATTTTCTTTATTACCTTTACATGGTCTCCAAATGGTCTTACAGTAGTGCGAGTTTACAGTGAACTTGCCGAACGCCCGTACTTATTTTGAACAATATTAGAATCATCGTAATGACCTTCTCTCAGCATGAGCAATCAGTAGGATGGGTTCAGACCATGCTAGGTGATGCAAACTCAAAATTGATTCAGAAAATTGCCATTTGAAGATTTCTGAAGCTATATTTCATTTCATCTGAGGGTGTGATTTTGAGAATTCTAATCATCTCTAATTACTTTTTATTTTACTCTTCACAATTGTTACGAATTGTTACCATGAATAGGAGGAGCATCAATGAATATTTATCAAGTTTTTACTTACTCTAAAGAATGTGGTTTTATATTCCTATCAAATTTTTCATCTTCCATCCACCCTCTCATTTTCTCTTAAAGGAATCTTAGCATGATTGCTTAAATTTTTGTTCACTAAAGAGGCTGCATTTGCTAATGGTAGCATTAAAAAATGTGCTGATTGGAATAGCTCCTTAACTTGATCCACGGCTGAGGATTTTGGGTATTATAAGAAAAATAAGAAGGTTGGTAGGAGAGGCTGGAAAGGGTAGGGGGAAGGAGAGAATAAAGAAAGGATGATTAATGGGTACAAAAACACAGTGAGATAGAAGAAATGAGAATGAGAATTCGGTAGCAATCCCTGTAACAATGTATTGTATATTTCAAAATATGTCCAAAGGCAGGGCTCCTATTCAAGCTTGTGGCCTCCAGCAGGACAACAGTGGGTACAGGCTGTTGCACAACCCCCCACCCCCCCACCTTGCCTGAGCCTTGCCACCTGCAGCACACACAGAGGACCCTTGGAAAGATACCCAC
>NW_012115255.1:2680964-2766471 GCF_000951035.1 Colobus angolensis palliatus | reverse complement strand
GCCCCCACCAATCTAGGTTGAGGTGGGAATGAAGGACTGCAGCGCTGGTCTAAACACACCCCTCTCCCTCCTCACCTGTCAGCTCTTCTAAACACACTGATCTAAAAGAGTGGAATTGCAATGTTCTAAAAGCTCTGAAAGAGCTGATCTAAAAGAGTGCAATTGCAATGTTCTGTTCTTAACACACAAAAAATGGTTAACTTCTTGAGGTGACGGATACTTCAGTTACTTTGATTTGATTATTACTCATTGAATGTTTGTCAAAATACCACGTGTACCCTATAAATATGTACGACTATTATGTAGACATGGTAAGTTCAAATAAAAAATAAGAAAGGTGGTTCACAGTCCATATTTGGGAACAATTTTATTTGATTCACACCCAATATATTGCCCTCTCCACACAAGCTTATGTCAAAATTGCAGCTACTGATCACGTGACTCTTTGATTACTGTTGCCTTTTCACTTTGGTACTCACCTCACACCATCAGAATACCAAAAATGACAAGTGGCTGAAGTTTAGGGAGCAAGTGAGCAAGAATTATATGTACCTATATTCAGGATTTTCTCAGCTTATATTTGATGCAGGTAAAATTTTCTACATTTTAAGTTCTAGCATTATTTCACATTTGTATGTATATTGAACTCATCTACTTTTTATACTTTTAATTTGGATAGTACCAAACGTGACTAGATTTAAAACACTTTTTTAAATGGAATGGAAAAAGCAATGGAAAAGAAAGCCTGGTGTGCAATGAAAGGAGGATGGAGTGGTTCCTGTCTCCTCCTCACCAGGAAATCTGCAGGTCATCCATCCACGGAGGGCAAGGCCTGGGCCCTTTTGCTCGGCCATCAGCCTAGGGTGTGGTCTTGATCAAGTCGCCCTTGTACTCTGAATCTCAGACTCCTCAGCTACAAGGAAGATGACATGATTCCAATTGTATGAGTACCTAGATTATTTAAATTCATAGAGGCAGCAGGTACCATGCTGATCCTGGGGGCAGGAGGAGGGGGAAGTGGGTTATTCACACTAATGGTGCAGAGCCTCAGTTAGGACAGGCAAAACTTCTGGAGATTGGTATAACAATATAAATGTATTAGGTTGGTGCAAAAGTAATTGCTGATTTAGAAGTAATGGCAAAACCAGCGATTGTGTTTGCACAAACCTAATACTGATGTCAAAAAGCTGTACCGTTAAAATGATTAGAATGGTAAATTGTATGTTATCCATATTTAACTATAATTTTAAAAGGAAAACAAAAGAGGGGAAATATAGGAAAAGGGTAAGAAAAAAAGAGAAGGAAGAAGAAAGGATAAAAGGAAAGAAAAATTACCTAGTCATAAATTTTAACCAAAGAGGTCAAAGACTTATACACTGAAAATTAGAAAACATTTATGGGAAAAAATTACAGAAAATATAAATTTAAAAAAAGACATTTCTTTGTCATGGATTGAAATACTTAATATTGTGAAGGTGTCAGTATTATACAAAATGATTCACAGAGTCCGTGCAATCCCTAGCAAAACTCCAATAGACTTTTTGCAGAAATAAAAGAGTAAATTCTCAAGTTCATTTGGAATTATTAGGGGCCCCAAGCTGTCAAATAATCTTGACAAAGAATACCAAAGTGATACGGCTTACAAAACATATTGCAAACTACAGTAATCAAAGCAGTGCCATCCTGGCATATGCTTATATAGAGAGACAAATGGAATAGATTGAGGCTGCAGAAATAAGCTCATGTACCTGTGCCCAACTGATTTTAATAAGGGTGTGAAGTCTATTCAATGGGCAAAAACAAAACAAACAAACAAAAAAACAGTATCTTCAACAAATGGTGCTCGGACAACTGTATTTCCATTTGTAGGGGAATGAAGCTGAATTCCTACTTTTTATCACATGCAACAATGAGCACAAAGTATTTCGAAATCTAAGTATCCAAGCTAAAATTATTCAGCGGTTGGAAGAAAACACCGAGATGGCTCTTCATAACCTTGGATTTGGTCATAAATTTTAATAGATAACACCAAATGCATGAACAGCAGCAACAATAGCGAAGCGCACACGACACCTGATGAAAATGTGAGACTTTGCATCTCCGTCCGGTCCGCTTGCATGGCTGTGCTGCCCTTTGAGGACACTGACCCGTGGGGAGTCACTTGGACAAGGAGCAGACGTGTGGGGAAGAATTAAGCAAGCAATGGGGTAAAGTGCTCGGATGTGGGGATTATTCGTAAACACAATATAACCTTTTCAGCCTACCTAATGCATTACCCCAAACTCCTAAAGAATTCATTGTTTTTTTTTCTATAACAGTTTAATCTTTAGCCATTTACATTTAAGTTTTTAATATATTAGATTTCCAATTTCTAACTAATTTTCCCAAAGAGAAAACTGAGTGTTTCTGCTTCCCATACGAAACTGTCATTCCCCTCCATTCTCCAGCAATGCACAGTGTCGTGTCTGACGTACTTCACATTCATCTTCAAGGTCAGCAGTGTCTTCACTCTATCTGAGCCATGTCTTTTCCATATAAAATTTGGGAATCTACTTATCAGTATCCTCAGGGAAAGCTAAAAAAACCAAAAAACAAAACACAAGACAAAGAAATCACCTCCCTTGTTGGGAGTTTGACATTTTGTTGAATTATAGAACAATTTAGAGAGAAGATCATTACAGTGTTCAGTATTTCCTCCACGATTTTTGTGATCTATGTTTCTAGTTTTATGGCAGCACTAGGAGATCTAGTGTAAAGTGAAGTGAAGTGGTCAGAGCTGGTGTTCTTGTCATATTTCTAGTGTTTAAGCATCTCAATTTTATCATTTTTCCTTTGAGTATGATTTTGCCAAAAAGTATTGTGGACTTATCTTTTGTAAGGTAATGGATTGCTCATTTTACTGCTGGTTTGCAAATGGACTTTTTATTTTTATTTTTTAATATATTGTTTATTTATTGACTTTTGGAGACAGAGTCTCTCTCTGTCACCCAGGCTGCAGTGCACTGGCACGATCTCGGCTCACTGCAACCTCTGCCTCCCGGATTCAAACAATTCTCCTACCTCAGCTTATCAAGTAGCTGGAATTACAGGTGCCTGCCACCACATCCAGCTAATTCATGTATTTTTAGTAGAGATGGGGTTTCACCATGTTGGCCAGGCTGCTCTCAAACTCCTGACCTCAAGTGATCCACCTGCCTCGGCCTCCCAAAGTGCTGGGATGACAGGCATGAGCCACCTCGCCCAGCCCAAATGAACTTTTTAAACTTTGAATGAATACTCAATTGTATCAAGCCTATGATTTTTTTCTACATCTATAGAGATGAAAATATGTTATGCAATTTAATTAGCTAAAATAATAAATGCAATATACATTTTTCAATGTTGAACTAGCTTTTGGTTTTGGGGATCAGCTCCTTGGTCATGCCATGTTTTCTAGGAGGCATTGTTGATTTGAAGAAAGAAAATGGTAATTGATTGACAATGTTCTACAGGACGTGCCTCAGAATATTTCTAAATCACATTTTTACACATATATGCTGGTTTGTTGACATCGCAGCCTCAGGGCTGCTTGTGCAGCATGGAATGTGTAGGGAGACAGAGCAGCCAGCCAGCAGTGAAGCAGGCGATATGAAAGCTGGGATGGATGATTTCCATGCTTGATGATGCCGCTGATTTGCCGTGGCTGAGGAGAAGTTTTGGACTTGGTTGTGAGACTTTCCTGCATCTTCACTCGAGCTTTTCTGCACACACAGGTTTCCCCTGCAGCTGATCTGTTCCGAGGGCCGCCAGCCTCAGACCTCACACTCCACACGGGTTCTGCAAAGCTGCGGTTTCACTGTGAGCAACGCTTGCTTCACATTAGCCTTTTGGATTCCTCTCATATTGTCCCTCCCTCTTTGTGCCTTTAGAAGTAACTCAAAGCACTTCTGGTTGCAGCTGTTGTCCATTTCCTAACTCCCAGCCATGCCGGGAGAGGGACAGCCTTTCAAGGGGCTTTTGTGTTTCCCAGGGTTCCCCTGAGAACAGTGAACAGTGCAGGAAGTAGGGGAGCTCTGCCATTTCCCAGCTGACCAGGAGAATCATCTGCCCGGGACCAGTTATGAGATCTTCCTAAGGTGACTGTATTAGTCCTTTTTCACGCTGCTGATAAAGACATACCCAAGACTGGGCAATTTATGAATGAAAGAGGTTTAATGGACTTACAGTTCTATGTGGCTGGAGAAGCCTCACAATCACGGTGGAAGGCAAAGAGGAGCCAGTTACATCTTACATAGATGGCAGCAGGCAAAGAGAGAGAACTTGTGCAGGGAAACACCACCTTATAATAACCATCAGATCTCATGAGACTTATTCACCATCACAAGAACAGCACAGGAAAGACTTTTCCACATGACTCAGTTACCTCCCACTGGGTCCCTCCCACAACACGTGGGAATTCAAGATAAGATTTGGGTGGGGACACAGCCAAACCATATCAGTGACAGAAGATCTGCAAGAGCTGGCGGTGGGTGTAGAATGAAGTGCCCTGGAGACAAAGGCAATGTAGTGCACACCTGCCCTGAAATTCAGGGCCATGGTCTCACCTAGAGGAAGAGAGATGAAAATAGAAATTTAGCAGTTCAAGGAAGATGTGCATGCAGAAATTAGCACTGAAAACCTACTGAACAAGTGCAGGGACAGCTTTAGCTGCATCTCAGAGCGTATTCTGTTTTCAGGGTCCCTGCTCCAGCAACCCTCCCCCCACCGTCTCTGAAGCAGTAAATCAAGTACTTGGATGATGAACTTTTCAGTTTATTACATTTTCATATTATTGAAAAACACATCCATAAAATGGAACTTTGTTACAGTATCCAGAGATAATGTTAAATAATAATAAAGTCAAATAGGGCACATTCCCAATTCAATATTATTCTAGTTATAATGATATATGGAAGTCATTATTTTGAGCAAAACTGCTTATTAAGTGGTACATTTTTATTTCCGAACAGACTGGTTCATAGCTGTATGTTTAACTTGCATCATGGCCTCATAGCTGGTGCTGTGTCAGGGTTTCTGTGTAAAACAGTTTGTCTAATTAAAATGTGATTTCAAAGCCTATTTGTTATTACTTCTATTATCTTCTTGTAGGGTCCTGGAATAACATGTTTATGGCTTCTGCAAACTCATCTCATTTAATATTTGCCTAGTAACCCAAATGTCCTCATTTAACAACTACCCTTGGAAAGCGGGTTTTTTCCACGACGCCAGCTAAATTTAACTAATTGTCTCCGCGATCTTCCGCTCTGACTGGGTACATGAGCGCTTCCAATGGTGAAATTGAAATTGCTAAATGCAACTGGTTATTAATTTGTTCTCAGTACAAAGGATGCAATTATTCATCTAAAAATAAAGCTCTTAGAGTTGAGAGAAATGCAACGAGTGGAACACGTCCTCGGAATGTCATATTCTTCCTTTGGATTTTCCGAGCCGATCTTTGGAACGGCATTTAGAGGCCCGAATTGGAATTATGAGCTAGCATGACCAAGTCCTCCAAAGGACTGCAATGACTTTCACCAAAATTGTGAAATTAAAGCCAAATGATGACAATGTTTTTGTCGTGCTTGTCCTTTCTGTCTTTGGGATGTGGGGGCAGATTTGCAGGGCGGAGCTTCTCCGAGGCTCAGGGGCACACTCACCCTGGGGTCATAGGCCCAGTGAAGACCCTGACTCAGGGATCCACAGAAGAGCCCAGGGTTCTGCATTCCTCACAACATGCTCTCACGGTGCCATTGATGCTGCTGTGAGCTCCACACCTGGCGTAATGGGGGGTTGTGAAACAATGGTCAAGTTTACACAGAAAGTTAAATACAGATTTCCACACTAGTTGTTCCTTAGTGCTTCAAATAAGTGGTTAAAGCATTTTAGATGGGGCACTTTAATCATCTGAGTGGGTACATTAGGCCTCAGGCATTGCCGTGCCAGATGACCACCTGACCTCGTAGTGACGTGTGTTCAGTGATTTAAGGTATATTTTTGGCTGGATCAACTGTGGACAAACCTGAACTCCATGGCAGCCCACCGATATGGGGGTGATATGGCAGCCACTACTATCTTGAGCAATCACTTATTATCAAGCTTTCAAAAGTTTTACTCAAACAGCATTGCAGTTCAAACCAACAGACTCTCCAGGAAGATTGTAAGTGGATGTTTAATGTAAATTTTCTTTAAGGTGATATAAGATGTCTTTAGTTAAAAACGAGTTCCACATGCATGTTGGAGAATTATGGCAAAATACACTGTTAGGATGTGAGGGGTGCCTTCATCTTGAGGGAGGAAGTGAGAGTGGGAAGGAAGGAAGCACATACCCCGCAGTCAGAGGAAGTGAGGATGGAAATGAACTTCCATGGATTCATTGTGGGGAGCAAAAATGGATTGCGGGGAGCAAAGAAGAAAAGAAAAGGCAAGAGTTACTTCATCACTTACTCTTGAGAGGGAATGTAATGCCAGAACAAGGGAAACTGGTGCAGAGTTTGTTGGAAAATATAAAGATTGGATCGGGTTGGGCACAGTGGCTCACGCCTGTCATCCCAGCACGTTGGGAGGCCTAGGTGGGTGGGTCATCTGAGGTCAGGAGTTCCAGACCAGCCTGGCTAACACAGTGAAACTGTCTCAACTAAAAATATACAAGAAAAAAAAATTAGCTGGGTGTGGTGGCATGCACCTGTAACCCCAGCTACTCTGGAGGCTGAGGCAGGAGAATCGCTTGAACCAGGGAGGTGGATATTGCAGTGAGCCAAGATCATGCCGCTGCACTCCAGCCTGGGCAACAGAGCGAGACTCCACCTCAAAAAAAGAAAAATAGAAAAAGATGAGATCAGTATTAGGTATACTGAATTTTCTTGATTCAGGAAAGGAACCATTTATCAATGCCAAAATCTTGTTGACAATAATTTTAGGAAATTAAGCCAATGTATATCATTCCTGCTCCCTCTTTTTCCCTTTCTCTCCCTCTCTTTCTCTGCAAATAAATGTTGGGAGAAAGATAAATAATTTTATTTAAAATAGTGTGTGTGTTAGAATTGTCTTTTCTTTTTAGACAGGCAGGATCTTGCTCTGTCACTCAGGCTGGAGTGCAACAGTGCCATCACAGCTCACTGCAGCCTCAAACTCCTCCAATCTCAGTCTCCGTGGGATTACAGGTGGGTGCACCACCACATGCAGATAGCTTAACTTCTTTTTATACAAATGGAGTCTCCTTATGTTTCCCAGGCTGGTCTGGAACTCTTGGCCTCAAATGATCCTCCCACCTAGGCCCCCCAAAGCGCTGGTATTACAGGTATGAGCCACCATGCCTGGCCCAGAATTGTCTTTAATAAATAAATCATTCGGTTGTTCCAAATGCATTATATGTAGATGCGTGAGATAAATGTTCTAATATAAAATCTGTTTTTGAACAGAGATGAAGATACTTTCTCCATGATACCTTCCCTGTTTTCTTCTTCTCACTGAGACGATCTGAGATACCAGAGCAGAAGAACATCTTATCTAGCATTCTGAGGGATGCATACCCTGATGAACGGTTAAGCCCGCTGTCCTGGGAAGGAAGTCAACAACTGCAGTGTAAATCTTCCCCCGGAAGCACGCTGTATGAGGAATTATCAATTAACCCACAATCTGCAATTATGGAACATTGCCTCCTCAGTGTAATTACAAGCTCAGCTTAAGGGGCCAGCATTACATGGCAGTGAAATCCCCTAATTAGCTGGGATTAAAAGAACAGACAGAAAATTAAGATGTACGAGGACAGACAGAAAAAAGATAAACTCTGCTCAGAACATTTAAAAAGTGGTTGACTTAGGTCCTAAAGATCTTTTCGAAATGTTAAGAAGGTTTGCTATTAACATCCTATGTCATCACACAGTGGGCTAATAAAAAGTCACTGTGACAGCTCTTTAATATTTCGTGTCTGGAGTCACGTGATAGAAGGATACAGGCAAGGAATAAACTGTCTCTGATCGAGTTTATAAATGAACGGATTCCCTAGGCCACATGGGCGATACACGGGAACACTTGCAGGCTTTATGTAGAATAGGCACGTTTGATGCAATAAAAATGTTCATACCAGTTGGGCGCGGTGGCTCACGCCTGTGATCCCGGTACTTTGGGAGGCCGAGCAGGCGGATCACCTGAGGTCAGGAGTTCCAGAGCAGCCTGGCCGACATGGTGAAACCTCGTCTCTACTAAAAATACAAAAATTAGCCAGCTGTGGTGGCAGATGCCTGTAATCCTAGCTGCTTGGGAGACTGAGGCAGGAGAATTGCTTGAACCTGTGAAGTGGAGGTTGCCATGAGCTGAGATCGTGCCACTGCACTCAAGCCTGGGTAACAGAGTGAGACTCTCTCTCACGAAAAAAAAAAAAAAGTTTGTACCATATCATGTTGTACTTTCCTGGAATTTCAGATGTATGATGTTTTCTGGATCAATGGTGCCTAAAAGCCAGTGATTTTTGTGTTAATGATATATTATCTAACGGAGTTTCATAAAGCCAAACTTAACAAACTCCCACTATTGAGCAGATAAAAGTATCATCCTATTTAATATGACAATAAGGAAGAAGATTTATTTGAGAGTCATAAATGTTATAACTGAGGACATTAATGTGTAATACTATTCACAGTGTAATCATAAAATACAGATGTTTCTGTTTATCATGGCCTTCCCTTCTTGTTGCCGTTTCCCAGTTGATTTCAAACAAGAAGACACAATGCGGGTGTTTGTAAGGCTGAACTGGTCCTTTCTCTGCAAACTCATATCCAGGGGCTTTCTGTTTTTCTAACAAAGTAGAGAGCCTGAGGTCTTGGAGCACCAGCACTGAGACAGCGGTGTGGGCTGGAGCAGAGCCTTAGCCCCACATGTAGAAAGCTAGGAGACCTTTCTTTCTGTTTGGGTTCAGAGTGCAGCCCCAGCGTGTTTGGATCATAATAAAATAGCAACCCTGGCTTGGACACCCATTTCACAGAGGATGGCAGCAGGTGGGGTAGAGCTGAGTTACCATGAAGAACATTCTGGAATTGATGATAGATATGTTGAATGGAACCTGAGCTCTTAGAATTATACAGCTGAAATACAGGAACATCGATGTTAGCATCAATAAAATTCAATCTCTAAATGAAAGGAGCCCTCGGACATTTAATTTACAGAGTTTTTATGAGGACAGCTTTTGATGGAAGCTGCAGGAGCCTGGGCATCATCTGAGATGCTCACCAGGGTCTTCCTTACTTCCAGGTGCAATGCCGCCCCAGGGGACCACCCTCCTGTCGAGTAATTGCTCCTGCACCTTGGTGGGCGAGAGTAAGGCCTGAGGGCCCAGTGAGGAGTCAGTTCTCACAAGAGTGTTGCGTTTTTGAGGATGCCACAGAGTCAGAAGCTTAGAGTGTGCCATCTTTTTAGATTGCTTTCTTTCATTCAGTAATACGCATTCAGGGTTCTTCCATATCTTTCCATGGCTTGACTGCTTACCTGTTTTTAGCACTGAATGACAATTTGTTATTTGAATGTATCACAGTGGATTTCTCCATTCACTTACCGAAGAATATCTTGGTTACTTTCAGTCTGGGGAGACTGAACAAAGCTAAGATACTCAATTGTGTGCAGGTTTTTATATGAACACGAGTTTTTAAACCAGTTGAGTAAAAACCAAGGCCAAGGAGCACATGCTGTATTGTATGGTAAGATAAGAGTATGCTTAGTTTCGCAGGAAACCGCCAAACTATCTTCCAAATTGTCTCTACCATTTTTCCTTCCTACTTTCAATGAATGAGAATGCTGTCACTTCACATCCTCACTAGAACTTGGTGTCATCTGTTTGTTTTATGGATTCTGTATATCTTTTTTTTTTTGAGGCAGTCTCACACTGTCTCCAGGCTGGAGTGCAATGGCGTGATCTCGGCTCACTGCAACCTCCACCTTCCAGGCTCAAGCGATTCTCCTGCCTCAGCCTCCCAAGTAGCTGGGATTACAGGTGCCTGCCACCATGGCTGGCTAATTTTTGTATTTTTAGTAGAGACGCAGTTTCACCCTGTTGGCTAGGTTCGTCTGAGTGCCTGACTTCGTGATCCACCTGCCTTGATCCCCCAAAGTGCTGGGATTATAGGCGTGAGCCACCACACCTGGCTGAATTCTGTATATATTGATATGTGTGTAATGGTGTCTCATTGTTTTAACACTAATGACAAAAGTGGGGTCTTTTTACATGCTGATGAGCCATCTGTACATCATCTTTGGTGTAGTGTCTTTTAGATCTTTTGCTTATTTTATAACTGAGTTTGTTTATACTGTCAAATTTTAAGAGTTCTTTGTGTCTTTTGTATACAAGTTCTTTATCATTTCTGTGTTTTGTAGGTATTTTCTCTCAGTCTGTGGCTTGTCTCTTCCCTCTCTCAGAGCAGAAGTTACTAACTTTATTGAAATCCAATACATCAATATTTTATCATGGATTGTGCTTTATCTTGGTGGATGGTGAGTCCTCCCCCACTGTCTGTAAGGATTGTATTTGCTCTTCTAGGGCTTTGTCTTCAAACTTTGCATCAGTTTGTCTAGACACACACACACAATGGCTTCCTGGGATTGACACCAAGTCTGTAGCTCCCATTGGGAATGCTGCCACATTCCAAAGGCTCACACCTGCCATCCTGCTGATCACCTCAGCCATAGCCTCATAGAGCCCCATGTCTGGACTTCCACCTGGAGATGAACCTAATGCTGATATCCAGTTCTTGAGGAGACCAGGGTGTTGTTGACGAGGACTCTTGGAGGACTTCTCAAGATGGATGAAAAGGTTCTTGTTTAGGAACTTCCAGGGCCCATGGGCACTGCCATCTTCCAAGCATAAAAGTCCTCTCTCTGAGGCAGCTCCTAGTTCAGCTGAGCCCCTGTTTTTCCCAATCCTGATCTTACCCCTTGCCCTGCTAGGAAATTGGGAAGACCCCTGACAGCCAGTAGGTTCTCAATCTCGTATAAACCAAATATTTTTAAAATGCATTTATATGAGATAATTAAAACATTTGGACATGGGCTCATGTATGACTTTAAGGGTTCTTTTCAAAATTATTTTAGGTGTGATAATGATATGATTGTTCTTCTAATCAGCTACAAATCATATTATTTTCAATGAGACATGCATAGAAAAGCATTTGTGGGTTAAATGACATGCTGTCCAAGGTTTGTTTTAAATATTCCAACAACAGAAAAAAAGAGAGGGAAAGAAAGAAAGGAAGAAAGGGAAACAGGAGGAAGGGAGGAAAAGCGGAGGGGAGGAAGGAAAAGTATAGAGAAGTGTGGTGTACAACCTTTTAGGCAAGACTGGGAAATGTTGGTGTCAGCACTGGATGATGTTTATATGCGAGCTCATTGTACTCTTCCTACTGCTCCTGTGTGTATATGAAGCAATACAAAGTTTAAAATGAAACACATTATGCTGTAAACTGAGCTCTGGAATGCCTTGTGTTTTGAGTACTTAAGAGTGAAGCCATCTGAACCCCCACATTCCTTTTGACGGTGACATTGTCCTGGCTCAGCATGAAGGCCGATGTGATGAGCAGAGTAAACGTGCCCTGAGTGTGCACATCAACATGCTGTAACACGCTGCACACACAACATGCTGTAACATACTGTAACAGACTGCGCATGTAACATGCTGTAACACACTGCACATGAGACATGCTATAGCATGCTGTAACAGACTGCACATGTAACATGCTGTACATGCAACATGCTGTAACATGTGGTAACAAGCTGCACTTGTAACATGCTATAACATGTGCTAACATATTGCACATGCAACATGCTATAACACGCTGTAACAGACTGCACATGTAACATACTGTTACATGCTGCACGTGCAACACACTGCAACACTCTAACATGCTATAACATGCTGTGCATGCAACACACTGTAACATGCTGCACATCTAACACATTGTAACATGATGCAACACACTGCACATGTAACATGCTGTAAAATGCCGCACCTGCAACACACTGCAACACACTGCACATGCAACACACTGCAACATGTAATACTGTAACATACTGCACATGTAACATACCATACAGCCTAGGTCAGGTTCACTGTAGTGATGCTAATTAATGATGGCTTCTAGGAGTTAAAGGGAAGTGAGAAGTCAATTTCAGACATTCAAAAGGCTGACCTCGGCCCTAGTGGCTTCTGTACCTGATTAAGAGCTCTCCTGAGAGAGGGAAAGAGAAAGGAAGAGTCCCGGGGCCGTCTGTGGAGCAGCTGGGCAAAGTAACACAGGGCCAGAGTTCTGGACCTTTGTGGGGAGGCATCTGCAGTAAGAAGGAAGGAAGGGAGGGAGGAAAAGAGGAAGGGAAAGAAAAGGAGAGACAGTGGATGGAAGGAAGGGGAGGAAAAGGGGAGACAGAGATGGAGATGGCCAAGGGGGTGGAGAAAAACAACTCCTTATTCTTTTTTTCCAAACAACGGTTCTAAGTCTGAGCAGGGCCTTCCTGTGATACTAACATCCTTATGTGCTGAAAGAGAGAACTCTAAACATCAGTTGAGCTCAATTTAAAAAAAATAAAGAGAAAAGAGACCAAAATTTTATCCCTAAGGTGAGTGCATTCAATGCAAAATAAGATTCAGGAGGTCTAGAGTTCTACATTGCATTGAAATGATCCAGATTTTAAAGTGGGGATGGATATTCCATAAATTACTGATGAGATTGCCCGAGAACAAAGTCATGATTGCCTGCACATAAACTGTGTTTTATCCAAGAATCTGAAGTGCATTATTTGCCTGCCTGCCTAAGAAATAAGTAGAATTCTGAAAGTCAGCCACAGGGCCTAACAGTATTCCAGTTAGAGAAGAACTGTTTCTAGTCGAGCTCTCCGCTGGCAGTGACCACACTCGTTCTAGGCCTGTGCTGAGGTAGGAGGTGTGTCTGTGAGAGAGTGGGGATAAAGTCATTTGCAGCTGACACGCTTTCCCAGTGCAGAAGTGTCAGTCCTGGGATTCCAAATGGCATAGAGTGTAGGGCCATTGCTCCTTTCCACGGTGTGCTGGTGTGGGTGCCGTGTATGCTGACCAAAGCAGACAGTTTCTTGTTCTGGGAAGAACACACATGTGCTGTTTCATGCCCTGAACTGTGTGGAGATATGAATTCTCACTCCTCTCCCCGTGCAGACTCATAATTAAAGTAGTAACAGGGCCTTGTTTCATACTCTGACCTGGATCCTGTGCCACAGTTGAGCTACGTTTCCTGACTTCCCCCATTTTGTGTTTTTGGTTTCCTTACCATAT
Source organism: Colobus angolensis palliatus (assembly GCF_000951035.1). NCBI lineage: Eukaryota > Metazoa > Chordata > Mammalia > Primates > Cercopithecidae > Colobus > Colobus angolensis. The sequence continues at coordinate 2,753,171 of NW_012115255.1, read as the reverse complement.
ATATATATATATATATATATATAATATATATATTTTGTTGTTGTTGTTGTTGTTGTTGTTGGGATGGAGTTTTGTTCTTGTTGCCCAGGGTGGAGTGCAGTGGGGCGATCTCCACTCACTGCAACCTCTGCCTTCTGGGTTCAACTGATTCTCCTGCCTCAGCCTCCCTAGTAGCTGGAATTATAGGCGCCCACCACTATGCCTGGCTAATTTTTGTATTTTTAGTAGAGATGGCATTTCACCACATTGGCCAGGCTGGTCTTGAACTCCTGACCTTAGGTGATCTGCCCACCTCGGCCTCCCAAAGGGTTGGGATTACAGGCATGAGCCACCGCACCCGGCCAACATTTTAATGTTTTAAATAAACTTTTTTGAAAGTTGTAGGTTGGTATAAATTTGCAGGAAAGTGGAGATGATATTACAGATAACTGCCACATTTCACACTCACCAGACTGTTGACTAACATATTAGTATGGTACTAATATGCTAATATGGTACTGATATCCGTTCACAATCATGAAAGGATATTAGTACATGATTGCTAACTACAGTTCATGCTCTATTTAATTTTCCTCAATTTTTAGTTCACCTTTGTGCCATGTGACATTTACAAGTTGGGTCTCCCAGGCTTCTTGTGGCTGTGACACTTTCTTAGACCTTGTGGGATGACCTTGACCATTTGGAGCACTGCTGGTCGGGGTTTTGTAGAATGACCATTTCGAGCACTGCTGGTCGGGGTTTTGTAGATTATCCTTCAGCTGACACTTGTCTGATGGTTCCCGCGTGAGTAGACTGGGAAATCACAGTGATAAATGCTGTTATCATCACTTCATTTTGACAGTAAGTACTATCAACATTCCCCACATGATTTCAATGTTGGTAATCCAGCTAAAGTCGTGTTTTCGGATTTATCCACTGTAAAGTTGGTCTTTCCCTCCCCGTCCCCATACTAAGTTCTTTGGAAGGAAGTCACTACACACAGCTCACACTTAAGGAAGAAATGTTACATCCCACCTCCATGAGGGCCAAGAATCTACGTAAATTATTTGGAATTCTTCTGCATGAGATATTTGTTCATCCTCCCAGAATTTAATAATTTATATAATAGTTTCTGTATATCAGCAGGGACTCGTGGACTAGTGTGTGCTTAGGGTTATAATCCAATACAGCTGTGTTCAGGTTTTCACTCAAAATGCCCCTTATTTGTTTCTTTGAGAATTTCCTTACTTTCTGGCATCACAAGATGCCCTGGGCTCATCTTATCTATCTCCTGCCCAGCCCTAGAATCGGGGGTTTCTCTAAGGAGCCCTGGTTCTCTTACAGGAGAATGGTGTTAGAAATCAAGATTTGGGTGCTGAGTGTGTGCATTGCCACTGGGATGTTGCTGCTTTTAGGACGCACTCAGCTGGCAGAGATAAAGAATACATCCATGTATACTAACCCATTTAAATAAACATATGTATGAATATTTCTATGTGTCTTTAACTATATCTATATGAGGCCAAACATGAGTTTATACCAATGTCTGCAACTCTGTTCCAAGACCACATGGATGGTTCTAGCCTGCTTTCCTTCCTCACTGGTAATCTCCTGCCTCCATAGTGACCATTCAAGTCCTGCTGTCTATGGCCCATCTCCTGCAGGGCTCAGTTGCAGCTCACCTGGATGTGGTTTCAAAAGTGTTAAAACTCATTTCCTTTGAGAAACAACTTTATCAACTAGAATACAGTGCTTACATACATTTTCCAGTGTCTCCACTCGTTTTCAGAGTTATTTATGTCAACGACCTTTTCACTCATTCCCTTCAGTGAAGTTATTTTGTACATTTGTTATCAAGTTAAATTCTGTCATCATAGTCTGCATGTCACCCTAGAATCTCTGGACCTCATCGTTTGGGGGTTGTTGCTTCAATTGTATACATTGGATTTCATTCCTTTTTCTCGAAAGTTCTATGTGTTTTGATAAATGCATAGTGTTAACTGCCCACTATTGTGAAATGATACAGAATAGTTTCATCACTTAAAAAAAATTATTTTGTCTCTTCAATTCTTCCCCTCCCAAAACCACCTGTGACCACTGATCTGTTTACCATTTCTATAGTTTAGCTTTTTCTAGACTGTCACATAAATCTCCTGATTTTTATAACTTTCTTCATAAAGCAAAAACAAAACCCAAATTCTTTCCAAAGATGAAATTATTTTAGTGATGAAAATGAATGTAGTTACTCTTGACTAAACCGACCCCATTTGGAATTGAGGGAGGTCATAAAATATTGCACTTTTTTCTTTCACGTATGTCCTTTTCCTTTAAAATGTTATTATGAATTGTTGCAAACACATGCTTTTATTTTGCTTCTCTTACGCTGCAAATTTTGATAAATTTTGTCTTTATTTTTGGCACACTTCAAAAGGCTATTAACTAATTTTCTTATCTCAGATTCCTCTATGATGTTCACAATACTGAGGTTAACTTTTTGTAAATGCAGTTTCAAACATGTTAATTCACTGTTAAAAATTCTTCAGTGACTACCTATTCCTTAATTAGAGAAAATAGAGTAGACTTTAAATTTCTTTCTTTCTTTTTTTCCTTTATTTCTTAGAGACAAGTTTTCACCATGTAACCCAGGCTGGTCTCGAACTCCTGAGCTCAAACAATCTACCCACCCTCACCTCCCAACATGCTGGGATTACCGACATGATCTGCGCCTGGCAGATTCTACATTCCTTAAGTTTGTACTCTTTCAACATCTTGCCTTATTTTTTCATTTAAAGTATATTTATCTTTTCTCTTACACACTCTATATTTTAGTCACCTGAGATGTGAATTATTCTGCAAATTGCCCTTAGAATTAGCTATTTTTGCAGCATTGTGTCCCCTTCTTTTCATATGGAATCATTAAAATATTACTGCCATTTCACAAAGTAATTTAGATGAGTGAATCTCACATCTGTGTCGTTAAAGAAAGGAGGAGAGACGCAAAAGTATAAAATAAATGAAGTTCAAACAAAGGCAAATTTGTGTATGGCGGTAGAGGTCAACATAGGAGTTAATCTTGGAGGATTATTCACTAGAAAGAGGCGCACTTCTTCACATTATAAAATATTCTCTATCATCTACGGCCATACCAGTCTGAACGTGCACAATCTCATCTAAATATATTCTCTATTTTATCTTCATGTTGGTCACACAGGTTTATCCTATGTCAAAATTCTTCAAGTTACACAAATTGAGATCTATAAAATTTAGTATTTAAAGTTATACCTGAATAAAAATTACAATGGTATCGTGATATGTGTGAAAATCCTAGTCAGCTTTTATGAATCTCTATGGAGAGAAAAATCGTGAATATTAATTTAACTTTTCTATGTGCAAGAAACTTTATTAAGTACTCTTACATTTTTTATCACTGAATTCTCACCCTAGTACTACAAATTAACCATTACTTCACTTTATAGATGCAAGAAAACAACACTCAGAGATAGTCCCATATGCTGCATACTTGGGGTCTTTTAATTTAATTTCTAATATGTTTCTGTTTTGTTCCATGCTACAAATGATGGCTTAAACAATATTTGTACAATGTATATATTACATTTTTAATTGATTTTATTATTTAATTAAATAATGTGAGGTAGAACAATGAGAATTAAATTAAGAATTTCTAACTTTTCCTTCTGTGCCTTGATGTGACTTATTCTTTACTTACACATAAAATATACTTTAGTTGATGAGCATGACGTATTCATATTGAGGTTATTCTTCATCTAAAAGATTCATACATGTGTAGTTACAATCTCAGCACAAACAATGGAAAAAGTTTATATTTTAAAATTAAACAATTTAATGTAAGCCTGAAAAGAAGCAGTTTCACCAAAGTCAGAGAATACAATAAATATCTGATGATTAGTGGAAATAGGTTCTTCCTCACTGTCTCTCTCTTCCTCTCTGTCTCCTTCCCAAATCCAGGTGCAGAAAGTTTAATATTAACCTGAGTTTGATTACCGGACTCCTCAGCACTTCGTTGGATGATGTTGACTTCGTAATTTGATTGCTATGCAGATGTGAGCTGTGCTGATTACATTAAAATATGTAAAGGAAATGAGAAAATATTGCCAGACAACATGCAAAAGGGTGCTGGGTCCCCCGCTGCTCGCATATCCTCCAGAGGGAGGAATTTCAATGGTGATAACAGGATGGGCCTTGAGAGTTCTTTACTGTGAAGAGCGTTCCCCTCATACTAAGATGAGGTGCCATCAATTCCAGACAAGGTGGTGAGTTTTCACAGACGCTGAAATCTTCCAAAAGTATCCCACGGTCTTATAAAAACACAGCTCATGGCAGTCCTCCTGGATAGGACGACAGTTCCATGGACTGTGGAGAGGGGAGCATATCATGAAGGAAGCAATGGCCAAGACTCCAGATCACAGTGACACAGCCAAGAGAGACCCTGGAAACCCAGAGTGGAAGCCACACAGGCCACGGAGTGGGAGAACAGCTGGGAGCTGGAGCCACGTGGGCCTTGGAGGAACAAAACAGCCCTGAGTAGGAGACACACAGGCCATGGATGAAGAGAACAGCCGGGAGCAGGAGACACACGGGCCATGGATGAAGAGAACAGCCGGGAGCAGGAGACACACAGGCCATGGATGAAGAGAACAGCCGGGAGCAGGAGACACACGGGCCATGGAGGAGCAGAACAGCCGGGCTTGCTCTCCAGGCAGGTCCAGCAGAGAAGGAGAGGTGAGCAGGATGCTCAGGTGAGCTCTCTCAAAACAGAAGCCAGGGTAGGACACGGTCTACACCTGCCCAGCTGCAGCTGCACCGCCTGCAAGGTTGCCTCAGAGCCTGGGAAGCACCTGCACATGGCCTGGCTTGAGGCTACAGAAACAGAGACTTTCGATCAGTTATGGTGGCAGAAAACTTCACCCTCCCAATGAATGTCTTTAACACTGGGAAGATGATGGGGAAAATCACTCATGCTTCATTGTTTCTAAAAAAACAGGATTAACATAGTTGCCAGAAAAAAAAAAAAGACAATTAAATTAGATTCAGATGCACAATGAATAGGTTTTTAAATTTTAAATGCATCCTAGGAATGCTGTCTGTTTTAGTTTGACAAATCTGCCATTCTTAGATTCATGTCATCTATGATTTCCAATGTGGGTTTCTAAGTAGTCCATAGGAAAATCAGAATAATTTCCTGAGGACACTCACGAATCTTCCAAGCTACAAAGACACAGTCTTTTAAGACAGATGACTCCCAACAGAGAGAGCATTTCCTGTGGACCACACCGTGACTGTGCCCCGATTCTCCTCCCCAGGCTCACGGAACCCATACGCTGTGGACTCACCGCTGCTCCTTCTGACGCCCACATCCTGTCATGCTTCTCACTCACAACACTTTCCTTCTGCTGCTCGCGAAGTCTTTAGAGGGTTTGGGGTTGTGTCAAAGCCCTTGACACTTAAATTTGAAAGTAATCAACCAATGTCATTTACTCCCTAGATCTACTTCAAAATGCTTGGACATATTTCAAAGACATCTTTGACGCTTTCTTTTTAATTCTTATTTGTAAATTAGCAAATAATAATGGAACGTATCCGTGGGGTGCATAGCGATGTTTCAATCCATAGAAAGTATAGTGATCAGATCAGGGTAATCGGTGTGTACAATATTCACAGCGATTTAGATTAGACTCCAGTTAGTTCAGACGACCTGTTCTGAACCATCAGAGAACAACGACTCGATACTTGTCTATTAAATGTGGAAAACTCGGCACTTATGTAGTACAGCTTCAGTGTAGGTAAATGACAGCTTTCAGTCTATTCTGAAATAATACATAACGTGCCATTGGCATTGCTTGTTCCTGAATAATTCACACATCAATCTTACTGAGGTTGCAAGTGACAGTGTCTTTTTTTTTGAAACATGACAGGCAATTAGCCATTATCTAGCATCTAAACAGTCAACTTGCTCCCCAGAGTTTCTCTAGATTAATTCTTCCATTTAGCCTATAAGAAAATGGATCAAGATTTTTTCCTCCTTTGTAACAGAATTTATTAATAGATTCACTTTGTTTTTGACTGAGTATACATTTCCCTGCTTTGAGAATCCATTATGTCTGTGTGGCCCAATATCACATTTCCTAACCAGCTAGGACTGCTGGACACTCGATGGATGGCTAGTCTGAATTGGGATGTACATGACTGGAAATGCACACCAGATATTAAAGATTCATAATAAAGAAAACTGCGTGCAATATTTCACATTGATTACCTGTTGAAATAATAACATTTTTGAATTAGTGGGTGAAATATATTGCTAAAATGTTAATACGGCTACTAGAAAATTTCAAATGTATAAATGCAGCTCACATAATATTTGTATTGGATAGTGTAGTGTTAGAGAATCAGTTGTATGGGGGTAAGAGTTGAGTTGCCTCTTATATGTTTATATTCTTAGAGACTGCTCTACAAACAGTAAACTACTTTCTCCATATTTCCTTCCTTACCTTTTGCATTTACTGTGAAACTTACTGAAATGAGGCTTCTGTTCTTACCAATTGCAATATATCTGCTCAAAAAAATATTCAGATTGATATTCACATTGGTTTACAATGTGTGACCTTCTGTTTCCATTCTCTTTGAAAAGTTCTATGGAGGTTGTTTTTCTTTTCAATATTCATTTTTTAAATTGACATATTATAATTGTACATGTTTATGGGACACAATTTGGTGTTTTGATAATATCTATGTTGCAAAATGTTCCAATCAGTTGTGGTTACTGTATTCTTCACCTCATGCATTTATAATTTCTTCCTGGTGAGAACATTCAAAAGCTTCTCTTTTCACTATTTTGCAATATACAATGTTTGACTGTTAACTGTAGTCACCCGACTGTGCGACAGGAAACGAGAACTTCTTTCAGGTTCGTCCATGTTTTCAGAAATCACCACCTCACTCCAGTAAGAATCACTATTATAAAAAAGACAAAAGAAAACATGGCCGGCGCTGTGGCTCACACCTGTAATCTCAGCACTTTGGGAGGCCAAGGCTGGAGGATCACCTGAGGTTAGGAGTTTGAGACCCACCTGGCCAACATAGTGAAACCCTGTCTCTACTAAAATAATGCAAAAATTAGCCATGCGTGGTGGCAGGCACTTGAAGGCCCAGCTACTCAGGAGGCTGAGGCAGGAGAATTGCTTGAACCTGGGAGGTGGAAGTTGCAGTGAGCCAAGATCACGCCACTGCACTCCATCTCAGAAAAAAAAAAAAAAGAAAAGAAAACAAGTGAAGAAGTGGAGAAAAAGGGACACTTATCCAGACTGTTGGTGAGATTGTAAACTAACACAGCCAATACAGAACACAGGATAAAGGTTCATCAAAAAAGTAGGAATACAGCTACCATACGATCCAGAAATCCAACTACTGGGCATTTATCTGAAGACAAAAAAAAAAAAAAACTAGTATATGGAAAAACTAGCAAAAAACTAGTGTGTACTGCATGCTCACTGCAGCACTGTTCACATAGACAAGATACCAAGTTTACCTACGTGTTCATCAATGGATGAATGGTTAAGGAAGCTTCCGTACAGATGCACAGTGGAATACTACTCAGTCATGAAAAAGAAGACAGTCTCACAGTTCGAAAGCTCTATGTCTGGGTTCTGTGCCACTGCTCTGTGTTGGTGGTCTGTCTGCTGCTCTAGTGGTCCACCACTTGGTCCTCTTCTTGGCCTCTCGTCATCCTTTCCCTAAGGGATGCATCATCACTGGCACACTGATCTGCCTTGAAATTCATATGTAATATATTGTATATATAACATAATTACATATATAATATATACTATAACTACACATATATGATATAACTACATATATAATGTAAAAACTGGTTTTCATATAATGTATACTAACCTCTATACATACACAGTTGTATATAAGTTATATCATGTACATGATACAAATATGGTAGTTGGCATAAATTACATACAAATCAGTCTCTTTTGAGGGATGCTCCCAGGAGTGTCAATTCCTCTGTGTGTAGGCGCAGAGGCAACGCCCAGCCTTGGAGGAAGCTTTCCGGTGAAGAGACCCGGGTATTATTGGTTAGAGCTTGGCGTGAGTCCCCTGAAGTGACAACCTTGAGAAATACGGGGAGGGAAGCAGCATGCCCTGCAGTGGCTTCCAGACACAGGCATTTCTTGTGGGTCTCCAGGTCTGTGAGTGAACTGATGTCTGGCTGATGGAGGCTGGGCTGGGCTGGAAATCATGGCTGGCAAGGCCACTGGCCGTGGCTCCAGCTGTGCGTTTCATTCCAGTCCTTTCTCTTTGAGGGGTCCCAGGGAGGCGTGTCTGTGCTTCACACGGAGTGTTTGTCTCATAGCAGATGGTCACTCAATAAAGGCCAAGCTGTGCAAGCCCACAGGAAGAATCTAGGTACGTGCCTTCTCTAACATTATATCCCAACTCAATATCAACGCAGGGAGGCAGCACACTTCACCCACAGCGGGGAAGAGGCCACATGCGAATCCAGCATTGGAGACTTTTTAAACATGTCCTGAATTTTTTTCTTATTTTTAATTATGACTAGCATGATTCTATTATTCGGGGTAGGCTGTGTTAAAAGAAATCATTTCTAAATCTCAGTGGTTTACAAGAAGATGTTTGTTTATTCCTGACACTAATGTTCTGCCGAACTTACTTGAATTCAGGCATGGATCATATTTGCAAGCCTATCATTCTTTTTGATTGCGATACCATTGGAATGCATTGAACATTATCCCAGAACTTAAGAATGTAAGCAAAGAATCTATCGGTTTGTGGAATAAAATTTCCAGAAAATATAGACAATGTTGTTTGGGTCAGTCTCGCGCTAAGTACAGTTCGGTAAGCTGCATGTTTTAAAAAGGTGAACAATTTGTGAACAAAGTAAATGGCCACAAGGATTTGCAGAGGCACAATCCAGCAGAGAGAAAAAGTCCAAGGAGGTGAGCTAAGCATTTGGACTTCTTGTTTCCCATTGGGAATTTGCCAACTGTAAAAAGCTTGATAAGAGAAGGAAGAGCTGAGGCCAGAGTCACCCTGCAGAAGCGAATGGACGCTCCACCCACAGTCTTAGCTGAGTGTTGAGATCTATGAGCCACACACACAAATTAAGTTTTAAAAGGTTTGTGACAAAGCAAGGTTTTCTGGAAAAGCTCCAAGGCAAGTCTGAAAAACGGCTTAAAACCTAGCCGAGAGGGAGCACTGGCTCTGGCTCTAATGTGGTTAGGGCTGGGGTGGGGTGAGAGTCCTATGCTGAAAGGCTGCATCTTGTGGGGCTGATGCCAAAGGAGCGATCCCTGGTTTTCCTACTAGCAAGCCTGGAAGGGAAAGAAAAGAGATGGCCCTGGCTCTGTCAGCAAATTTCAACACAAATGGACCAGACTGTTTACTACAGCAAAACACAGCGCCCAATTGGGAGAGCAAATATTACAGCTCAGGACTTCCAAGAGTGAGGACTTGCTGAATATTCCAGGTGTTGGGTGACATTCCAACAGGGTGTACCACGTGAGCAGAGCCAAGCAGAAGCAAACTGTCCTGCAGGAAATGAAGTATAGCATGGCACCATCTTAATACCTGTTTGGAATATGGTGATGTGAGACATTTGGTGCCCACAGTGAAATATCCTTTTTCAAGGGAAAATAAACTCATCCTCTCCGAAGGCAGATAACCTCGGGCACCACCTCGCCATCTCTCCACATTCGAATATTCATGAGCACTAGCTCACATGCAATTGCAGTGAGGGAGACAGGCAGGAGCGCTATTCAACACCAAGTGCTCAGCCACCCACAGCAGCACCACAGTGCCCACAGGCCAGGTCGCTTAAATAACACAAACGGTCCTCAGGTTTCTGGAGGCCAGAAGTCCATGATCAAAGTTCCAGCTGATTGGGTTACTGGTGAGGGTCCTCTTCCTGGCTTGCAGGCAACCAATTTCTTGCTACTTCCTCAAGAAGGAGAAAGAGAGAGAGAGAGAGAGAGATGGAGACAGAGACAGAGGAAGAGAGAGAGAGAGCTCTGGGGTTTCTTCTCCTAAGGGCACTATTGCTATTGGATCAGGACCCCACCCTTATGACATTTTACCTTAATAATCTCCATTTACACCCTTTCTGCAAATACAGAGACATTGCAGCCTGGAGGTTCTCTAATTTATGAATTTTGCATGTGTGAGGGGGGTAGACACAAACATTCAATCTGTAACAAATAGAGTAAGAGTAATAGGAGGTCAATATAATGGGACTTTCAAACATGGTTTCTAAAATAACTATGATTAGTATGTTCAAAAATAAAATTTGAGAGTAACAGCAACGAAAACCCAACCACTCAATTTAAAAATGGGCAAAGAACTTGCGCAGACATTTCTCCAAAGAAGATGTTCAAGTGGTCAACAGCACATGAGAATACGCTCAACACCACCGTCTTCAGGGAAATGCAAACTAAAACCACAATGAACCACCACTTCATACCCATTAGAATGGCTATCATCAAATAAGTAAAAAAAGGAAATAAATATTGGTGAGGACGAGGAGGAATCAGAACCCTGTGCACTGTAGGTAGGAGTGTAAAATTGATACAGCCATTGTGGAAAGCAGCATGGTGGTTGCTCAAAAAGAACTTCTGTGCGATCCAGGAATTTTACAGTAGGAATATAACCCAAGTAATTATGAGCAGGGACAAGAGGAAATATCTGTCCAGCCATGTGCATGGCAGCATTATTCACTCTAGCCTAACAGTGGAAGCAAACCTAGTTCCACCAACAGAAGAATGGATGAGCAAAATGTGGCCTATACATACAAGGGAATATTAGTCAGCCTTAAACACGGAGGAAATTCTGACACATGCTTCAACATGGGAAATCCTTGAAGACATTATTGAGTGAAACAAGCTGCTTACAGAAGAACGCATGCCGTGTGATTTCCTTCGTATGAGGCACTTGAAGCAGTCCAATTCACAGAGAGCAGAGGGTGGAGCCGGGGGTTGCCAGGGGCTGGGTGAGTGGCAGGGGGCATTGTTCAATGGGTGCAGAGTTTCCACTGGGGAAAATGAAAAGGTCTCAAGGTGAATGGTGGCTATGGCTGCACAACAATGGGATTGCACTTAATTCATTGAAATGTCCACTTCAAATGGCTAAAACAATAAGTGTCTCACATATATAACCACAATTAAAAATAACATAAAAATGAAAATAATAAAATTAAATATGGATATTATCTGCCAATAACTGGAAACGACATTAAAATATCACACACACGTGCACACAAACAAGTGTTTACAAATACACCGACAGTAACTAATACAATAATTGGTGGATTTAGCGATGTATCACTGCAGCTGAAGATAGAGATGAAGATCGTTTCAAGCTTGAAGCACTGAGAGAAAAGTCAGGAAACAGTAAACTGAAAAGGACATGGTCTCACTTGCTGCTAAAGGCTGTATTCATCATGAACTGATGAAACACTTCAAACCACAGATTTGGAAAACACTACAAAATCCAAGGACATGAAATGAAAAGGAAAGCACCTAGGCTTCACCTGGTAACGCTGCTGCAAATTCTTTCTGGTGAAACACGGAAAAAGCCTTACAAGCATCCAGAGAGCAAAGTCATTAGCAGGAAGGAGAGCGCTGTACCTGCCATGTGCATCTCAACAGTGAGCACCTGGAGTCAGGGATGATGGTACCTTCTGCACGTGGGAAAGCAACAGGCTGGTATAGAGCTCGGCGATCCAAAAATTGACTCCTCACAGCTGAAAGTAAAATGAAGTCATTTCTGGACATACCAAAATTAAGACGATCATTTATGAGCAGATGTGCTTTTAAAATTGCACTGGGGGGCCAGGCTCGGTGGCTCACACCTGTAATCCCAGCACTTTGGGAAGCCAAGGTGGGTGGATCACAAGGTCAGGAGATAGAGACCATCTTGGCTAACATGGTGAAACCTTGTCTCTACTAAAAAATACAAAAAAATTAGCCAGGCATGGTGGTGGGCATCTGTAGTTCCAGTTACTCGGGAGGCTGAGGCAGGAGAATGACGTGAACCTGGGAGGTGGAGCTTGCAGTGAGCTGAGATCACGCCACAGCACTCCAGCCTGGACCAAAAAGCGAGAAAGAAAAAAAAATTGCATTAGAGGATATTCTTCAGGTAGGAAGAAAATGATCCATGGTGGAAGGGAGATAATAATTATCAATAGAGGGAGAAAATGAGGGGACAAATCTAAAAGAATATTGATTGCATAAACCATTAAAATAATGCTTTGTGGGACCAAAAGTATATATAGAATGAAAATATATTCAAAACTGCACAGAGTTTGGAAGCAGATGAAGATATTAAATGTTGGATGATTTTTAATTATGTAGGAAGAGATAGAGATAATTATTTTTACTAACCTTTATACCTTTAGTCAATTTTCTAAAAGAGCAGATAATTAACAAGCTAAAAGGGCAGAAAATAGAATTACAAAAAAAAGAACTCCATCAATTAAAAAAAAGAGGACAATTCAATTAGAAAAAAAACAAAGTAAAATCAAATAGCCAAATAGGAGAGGTAAGTAAAACAACTATTACAATGGCAGCAAAGGCTGGAACATTGGATATCCACAAAGTACAACTGCTTAAAAGAGGTATAGCTTTATACAAAGATAAAAAAAACATTAAAGAGGGTTCCAAGATGGTCAAATAGGAACAGCTCCAGTCTACAGCTCCCAGCATGAGCTACGCAGAAGATGGCTGATTTCTGCATTTCCAACTGAGTTAATCTCACTGGGGCTTATCGGACAGTGGGTGCAGTCCATGGAGTGTGAGCAGAAGCAGGGTGGGGCATCACCTCACCCGGGAAGTGCAAGGGGTCAGGGAATTCCCTTTCATAGCCAAGGGAAGCTGTGACAGATGGCACCTGGAAAATCAGGTCACTCTCACCCTAATACTGGCTTTTCCAACAGTCATAGCAAATGGCACACCAGGAGATTATATCCCGCACCTGGCTCGGAGGGTCCCACGCCCAAGGAGCCTCGCTCATTGCTAGCACAGTAGCAGTCTGAGATTGAAATGCAAGGCGGCAGCAAGATTGGGTATATACCCAAAGGATTATAAATCATGCACACATATGTTTATTGCGGCACTATTCACAATAGCAAAGACTTGGAACCAACCCAAATATCCATCAGTGACAGACTGGATTAAGAAAATGTGGCACATATACACCATGGAATACTACACCGCCATAAAAAAGGATGAGTTCATGTCCTTTGTGGGACATAGATGAAGCTGGAAACCATCATTCTCAGCAAACTATAGCAAGGACAGAAAACCAAACACTACATGTTCTCACTCAGTCTCTCTCTCTCAATTGAACAATGAGAACTCTTGGACACAGGAAGGGGAACATCACACACTGGAGCCTGTCATGGGTTGGGGGGAGGTGGGAGGTATAGCCTTAGGAGATCTACCTAATGTAAATGATGAATTAACGGGTGCAGCACACCAACATGGCACATGTATACATATGTAACAAACCTGTACGTTGTGCACATGTACTCTAGAACTTAAAGTATAATAATAATAATAATAATAAAATCATTAAAATATCCAGATGAAAAAAGCTGCACTGAGCATTCCCTTCCAGAAAATAAAAAGAGAAAGAAAAAATTACACTGATATAAGACAAATAATTCTTTAAGGAAAGAGGCAATATGAGGCATCAAAAGGAAAAACAAAGATAAAAGTTTTAATTTCCCAGCGAAAAGTTCTTTTCTCCACTAAAAATCATTTTAATATTGTAATTGAAATTTGTAGGCAATAGACTAATTAATCTACTATTCTGGTGAGAGATAGGTGAGTAATGTAACACAAAGACAACATTCAGCATCAATGTAAAATATCTGATCATAATTAACTAACATCTTACTGATGCATAAAAATGCTACACCTAACAACTCCACAATACCCAATTTTCTCAAATACACAAAAGAGTTTACCAAATCCAAAAACAGACTAGGAAGCATGTAACTCTCTACAAGTATCAAGTGCCAAATTTATCTAGGAAATAGTTTCTATAGACAATAGAATTAAGCTATGTAATGATACTACAAATATTTAATATTTCACAATTATGTCAACAATAAGCAATACATTTTTAAATAACTTACAACTGAAGGAATAAGTTACTATATATCAGTGTGTAAAGATTACATCATAGTCTATTTTGAACTCAGTAGAAATTAACCAAAATTATAACATTGATAAAGCTCAAACTGAGTTTTAGTGAAAACTAAATTTTTAACTATATACATTAGAAAAGAATCATCATTTATAAACAGACATGTCAGTGTTGTTTTCAAAAGCTGTGAAGAGAACAGTGAATTGAACCCAGTGAAATTGTTACACTTGTGAAAGGAAGAAGAAAATTCATTTTTTTCACCCAAATAATGCAGAGATAACATTTGAGAAAGTTAAACATAAACGTCACAAAAATCGACTAGCAATTAAAGTACTGTGATAGAGCATTTAAAAATTTATAGCAACACTAATGCTTAGCAATGAAAAGCTGAAAGAATTCCCTTTAAGATTAGCAACAAGACAAAGAGGACTGCAACCACCAACCCAAGGAATCGCGAGGCGGAAGCTCTGGTCTGTGCAACAAGGGAAAGAAAAGGCATGAAGTAAACAGTGATTAAGAAGGATTCTAAGAAACCATCTTTATTCACAGATATGTTTATTTTTGGAGAAAATCTGCTTGTGCTTTGAGATAAGTGATTACAGTTAATAAGCAAATTTAGCAATGACCCTGGGTATATGTTGAAGAGCCAAAGAAAAAATTATTTTATTTTACAAGTGCCAGCAGGAAATAATTAAAAATACTTTTTTGGAAAATATACTTTTTAATTACTGTTTGTATTGGTGAATAAATCTAATAATAATGGTGAATAAATTACTGTCTATAATGGTGAATAAAACGCATGCAGGACTCCACAGAAACCGTTTAATATATTAAGACAAATGAAGAAATACCTTTTTTTTTTTAGACGGAGTCTCGCTCTGTCGCCCAGGTTGGAGTGCAGTGGCCGGATCTCAGCTCACTGCAAGCTCCGCCTCCCGGGTTCACGCCATTCTCCTGCCTCAGCCTCCCTAGTAGCTGGGACTACAGGCGCCGCCACCTCGCCCGGCTAGATTTTTTGTATTTTTTAGTAGAGACGGGGTTTCACCGTGTAAGCCAGGATGGTCTCGATCTCCTGACCTCGTGATCCGCCCGTCTCGGCCTCCCAAAGTGCTGGGATTACAGGCTTGAGCCACCGCGCCTGGCGAAGAAATACTTTAAATAAAAATAACTAACGTTTCACGCCCATCTTTTAAAAGGCTTTTTCTGAGGCAGAATCTCGCTCTGTCGCCCAGGCTGGAGTGCGGTGGCACTATCTCAGCTCACTGCAACCTCTGCATGCCAGGCTCAAGTTATCCTCCCCCCTCAGCCTCCTGAGTAGCTGGGACTACATGCATGTGCCACTGTGTAGGCTAATTTTTGTATTTTTACTAGAGTGGGGGTTTCACCATATTGGCCAGGCTGGTCTCAAACTCTAGCCTCAAGTGATCAGCCCACCTCAGCCTCCCAAAGTGCTGGGATTACAGGGATGAGCCATCGCGCCCGGCCGAAGACTGACTATTGTAAGATAACAAGTCTTACAAAGGTGTGTGTAGTTTTCGTGAAATCTGTCCAAGACAGTTGATTTTTTTTCTGTTTTCTTTGGTATGGTAATTGATACGCTTACTTAACATACACATGGAAATGCAAATGGCCAATAATATCTAAGACAGTCTTTAACAATTATTTTATTTATCTTATTTTTAATAGACAAATAATACTTGTACTTATTCGTAGGGTCCATAGTTGACATGATTTGCTTGTGTGTTCCCCTGCAAATCTCAAGCTAAAATGTGATGCCAGTATTGGAGTTGGGACCTGGTGGGAGGGATCTGAGACATGGGGGATCCCTCATGAGTGGCCTGGTACCCTCCCTATGGTAAGGAGTGAGTTCTCACTCTACTGGTTGATGGAAAAGCTGGTTGTTTAAAAGAGTTTGCTTCCCCCTCCCTCCTCTCTTGCCCCTGCTCTTGCCGTGTGACACATCTGTTCCCCCTCCACCTTCTGCCTAGAGGAAAAGCATGCTGAGGCCTCACCAGAAGCAGATGCTGACGCCATGCTTCTTGTACAGCCTGCAGAACCGTAGCCGTAATAAAACTCATTTCTTTATAAATTATCCAGCTGCAGATATTCCTTTATAGTACCATGAAATGGACTAATACAACAGTGATGTCTTGATGCATGTGATTGTTAAAGCTATTTTGAATTAATTAAGACAGTGAGGGAGCAGGAGGATAGCACACAAAATCAATGAAATAAAATATGCAATACCCAAAATAACTAAACAGCTAACCAACCAATGAAAGAAAGAAAACACTAACATTTGACTTAATACAAAGTTTAGACCCAAGGGAATACAAAAAAGGGGCTCTTTTCAGTAAATGGGGCCTGGCCAACCATAAAAAAAAAAGACAGAACTGCAGCCACTACCTTACAAATAATCCCAAATGATTTGTTGCCAAAAATGTGAAAGGTAAATACTAAAGTATTTCTGTGAAGGGCCAGAAAGTGAATACACAGGGCCGTGGCCACGGCTCCCTGTTACAAGGACTTGGTTCTGCCCCCACTGAGTTGTCTGCAGACAGTGTAGCCACAGAAGGTTCTTACCAAGGGGCGTGGCTGGATTTGGCCATAATGAAGAAAAATACATCCATGACTTCATTATAAAGAAGGACTCATTGAATTCAGTACAAAAAAAATTAACTTTAATAGCTTTAAGGGAAAAGATGAAAAGTATTAATGACATCTAAAGAAAGAACTGCTCTTCGTCAATGGCATTCAGAGAGAGAAAGAAAAAAATCACGTTGCTAATTGGGAGAATCATCTGGAAATCCAGTGCCCTGTTATTGGGAAAACACATGGAAAATTACTTTGAGAAATAGTTTAGCATCACATATGAAAGATGCACGGGCTCTATTGCTATTTCTAGGTAAATCATTGCATAAACGTATACATTTACATATGCACTAAAATGCACATACAAGTTCTTGGCCACATATCTTTCCTGTCTACAACCCAGAAAAAATCTAACATCCTTTTCATACAGAATGGATACATACATAGTGACCTATGGAAAAATGGAATAGTATAGACAAATGAAAGAACATAGCATAATTAAATATGAGTCCGTGTAATGTTGAGTAAAACAAACAAGATGCAAAAATACATAAATAGGCTGGGCATGATGGCTCACACCTGTAAACCCAGCACTTTGGGAGGCCAAGGTGGGTGAATTCCTTGAGGTCAGGAGTTCGAGACCAACCCGGCCAACATGATGAAACCCCATCTTTACTAAAAATACAATTAGCCAGGCATGGTGCCATGTGACTGTAATACCAGCTACTCGGGAGACTGAGGCAGGAGAATTACCTGAACCGGGGAGGTGGAGGCTGCAGTGAGCCGAGATTGTTCCTCTGCACTCCAGCCCGGGCGACAGAGTGAGACTCAGTCTCAAAAAAAAAAAAAAAAAGTATAATTTTAACATCAGGCAAAACTAATCTCTAGCTAACGTAGATGGGTTGTAGATGGGTTGGAAGATGACTGACTGACGGAAGACATCGGGAAACAGCTGATACACTGTGTACTGATCTGTACAGTGTTTTCACTCTGCAATTATTCACACAGCTGTATATCTTATTTGTGCACTTTTCTCTGTTTATGCTAAATGGTATTTCATTTTTTTCTTTTTTTTTTTATTTGTTTGAGACAGAGTCTCGCTCTGTCACCCAAGCTGGAGTGCAGTGGCCAGATCTCAGCTCACTGCAAGCTCCGCCTCCCGGGTTCACACCATTCTCCTGCCTCAGCCTCCCGAGTAGCTGGGACTACAGGCGCCGCCACCTCGCCCGGCTAGTTTTTTGTATTTTTAGTAGAGACGGGGTTTCACCGTGTTAGCCAGGATGGTCTCGATCTCCTGACCTCGTGATCCGCCCGTCTCGGCCTCCCAAAGTGCTGGGATTACAGGCTTGAGCCACCGCGCCCGGCCTCATTTTTATTCTTTAAGAGAAATGAGTAACATGTTATTTTTCCAATTTCCTCAGGGCTAAGCTACTCAACAATTTTCGCTGGGAGGCTGTATTTTACAGCGCTTCTGAGCACATTCTCTATGGCTCGAATCCCTGGATTCAAATCCTGCCTCCGCCATCTACTGTGTGATCTTAGGCAGATTAATTAATATTTTTGAGCTTCAGTTTTCTCAGCTGTAAAACGGAAGGGATAACGTCCATGTCATGATTTTAGTGGAGAACAGTGTGTGATAACGCAGCCTTTGGAACCCTCTGTGTGAACAGAGCAGGGCACTTGTTTTTTTTTTTTTTTTTTTTTTTGAGACGGAGTCTCGCTCTGTCACCCGGGCTGGAGTGCAGTGGCCGGATCTCAGCTCACTGCAAGCTCCGCCTCCCGGGTTCACGCCATTCTCCTGCCTCAGCCTCCCGGGTAGCTGGGACTACAGGCGCCGCCACGTCGCCCAGCTAGTTTTTTTTTTTGTAGTTTTTAGTAGAGACGGGGTTTCACCGTGTTAGCCAGGATGGTCTCGATCTCCTGACCTCGTGATCCGCCCGTCTCGGCCTCCCAAAGTGCTGGGATTACAGGCTTGAGCCACCGCGCCCAGCCTGAGCAGGGCACTTGTTAAGCATGACACTTGGGTAGACTGTTTCGTAATTTAATCCTTAGACATATTTTATTCTCATCAGGCTATAATCTTGAACATATTTAACTATTATCAATTCTCATGACCTTTTCGGTATGGTAACCTTATCCAGGAGTAATTATGTAAATGTAATTATTAACATTTGAAAATTTAAAAAAAAGCATGGATGCCAGCCTGCCTTTTTATTATTTGCAATATTATCAAAGTTCATTGGATAAATGTGTGTATTTTAACATTCCATTTTTGATGTATACATTTCTAACATATAAATGAGAGTCAGAAATAAAAGAAACTAATTTCCTTCCTTTATTGGTTATTATTTGGTGTGGGAGTGGCAGTGGCTTCCATTCAGGAAGCAGCGTACCTGAGCCTGATGGAGCCTGGGGGGGGTCTCAGCCCCCAGCAAGGTCTGTGGCCCGGCGAAGGGCCCACTCAGCCCTGGTGAGCACCGGTTTTGTTGGTAATTTGCAGAGTCTTTACGTGGTTCATTCGAATCCTGTGCAAGAAATCTAGGTGAACACACTCCCTCTCTTGCTTGGATAAATGAAGATATTTTTGTTTTACATGGCAAAGGGTGCTTCCTTTGCCAATGTATAATAAGTCACTACAGTCCTCACTAGTGAAAATACAGTAAAGAATCAGCTGTGTTAGTGAACAAATGCATTAGTAGTGGTATCATTAGGATAATGGAGCAGCCAACCACCCAGCACAGACCCTGGGATCTCAGATTAATTGCTGCAATGTGCGGGCTGACCACTCGACTTGCTGTGCGTTGAGGCTGCTGTAGATTCTGTTAAGAGAATGTTGTCAACCTACCACAGAAGCAGACAAGGCAAGTAAATATCAAGGAGCCAAGAGAAAGGAAAACTCAGAGTGTCCTGAGAGAAGAGAAGGTAAGAATGACATAGAGAATGAATGTGTCTGTAAGACTGACTTGATTTGGGAAACCCTGTCCCAGACTTGGGTCAGTGACGCCGCCGCTGAACTTGCAAAGCAGGGATGAAAGGCTGAGAAAAATGAAAGCAAATGTAGTCGACTTCACCATGTTACCTCGAATCAGCCCTGACTTTGCGTCTAAAGCTTTCGGGAAAGACATGAAGCATTAAAATTACTAATTATGAGCACCCTTTAAACCCTTCCAGAAGGCCTTTATGATTACACACATGCAGACAAACTTTCTAATTGCTGCTATGGGATCCTGTGATGTCTAATATTGTATTAAACCACGGTGCTAGCATTTTAGTTACTTATGCAAAAATCACATCTGCAATTGATAGAAATATTTATCAGTATGTTCACTAAAATGAAAATGCACTGAAGCAAGTAATAACATTTAAAACAAATAGGAAAACTCAAATGGAAATGAAGCATTTGAATAATTACACAGTGTGTAGTCCAAAATAAATGATATCAAAATCCACTTTTGTTTCAAATCAATAACACTAAAATGTGACAGAATCTTGATGATACTGTATAACAAAAATTTAAACCATCAGAATATACTTGTAAAACATTTCCAGAAAATGGGATACTTGCTATTCTCCTTTAGCACTAAACAATTGGCTCCTGGAAATGACTATTTTTTCCTTCATAGTTTATTATTACATATAACTCATACATTCTGAATTAGGAGTCTAGTGTTTCAGATTTGTTTTTTAAGGACCGTAGTGATTTATTATACGTTCACATTGTTCTTGGGAGTTTGCTGAAGATATTTCTTGAGTGTTATGAAGTCTGATGCAAGATCAAATGTTCTCTGAATTTATTTGTTTTGTTAAATTTAGGATGTTTAAAACCATATAAGGGTCCTCATCTTGATTGTGGCTCCTAAAGTGGCTTTAGCAACCTCAAGTTCGTGATTTTCTGCATTCTAATTATGCCCTCTTTCTTTTTTGTTTGTCTGTCTGTTTGTTTGTTTATTTTGCTTAAGACAGAGTCTCACTCTGTCTGTCGCCCAGGTTGGAGTGCAGTGGTGCAATTTCAGCTCACTGCAACATCCGCCTCCTGGGCTCAAACAATTCTCTTGCCTCAGCCTCCAGAGTAGCTGGGACTACAGGTGCACATTACCATGGCCGGCTAATTGTTTGTGTTTTCATGGAGATGGGGTTTCGCCATGTTGCCTAGGGTGGTCTCGAACTTCTGAGCTCAGGTGCTCCACCCACCTCCACTTACCAAAGTGCTGGGATTACAGACTTTAGCCACGGTGCTCAGCCTCCTCTTTCATGATTTTAGGCAAGCATCAACAAATTTATCTTAATTCATCCAAGACGTTGCAGGAGGTTTCCTAGTTTGTTTTAACCAACGTGTTAAGAATCACGGAAAACAGTGAGACACAAGAGCCCCAGCTCTGTCTTCATTGTCCAGTGCGGTATTAGTCTGTTCTTGCACCGCTGTAAAGAAATCTCTGAGATTGGGTAATTTATAGGGAAAAGAGGTTTAATGGGTTCATGGTTCTGCAGACTGTACAGGAAGCATGATGCTGGCATCAGCTGATCTTCTCCAGAGACCTCAGGAAACTTAAAACCACGGCGGA
Source organism: Colobus angolensis palliatus (assembly GCF_000951035.1). Taxonomy (NCBI): domain Eukaryota; kingdom Metazoa; phylum Chordata; class Mammalia; order Primates; family Cercopithecidae; genus Colobus; species Colobus angolensis. The sequence goes on along the minus strand of NW_012115255.1, from coordinate 2,731,824 downwards.
AGGTGTAGGGGGAGCCGGCACTTTACACGGCCAGAGCAGGAGAAAGTGGGGGAGTGCCACACACTTTTAAACACCAGATCTCATGAGAACGCACTGCCATGACGACAGCGCTAAGGAGAATGGTGTCCAATCATGAGAAAACGCCTCCATGATCCAATAGCCTCCTACCAGGCCCCACCGCCATCACCGAGGATGACATGTCAATACGAGATTTGGGTGGGGCCGCAGACTTAAACCGTATCGTGGGGAAAACAAGCTTCTCAGTTTCTCTAACGACTCCAGGGGACTAAATATCAACTTTCAGATACTCACTTTTAGCCTCAAAGAGACTTTGGATTTCAGAACTTTGTGAAAGATTCGTGTATTATTCTGGCATGGAAAATAGCGAAACAAGAATCTGAATGTCAGTTTCGGGGTTTCAGAGAGCCAAGTAGACCAGGTCAGGTCAGAGGCTAGACCAGAACAGAGGTGAGAGGCTAGCCCAGAGCATCCCATGGGAGGGAAGAGCAGCTGCTGAGGCCTGGAGAAAACACAGCAGACAGCGAGTGAATGTGGACATGTGTGTGGAGCACTTCAGCCCGGCCCCATGGCAACATGGGCATTGCACGTCCATCGCAGGCTGCCAGCCTCGTGACCACCCTCCATCGACAATTTCCCCATCACACTGCCTTCCCCTCACGTCATTATTTGTTCATTTCATCAAGGGCTCTTATAACTGTGACATGCTGAATACGTCAACACATCCGTTATCTCGTAAGGGTGCAGTTACGTCATCCCCATTCCTCAGTGGAAGCGTTCAAGACCTACAGACATTTGCTGGCTGAGTGTGATGGCTGAGATTCCAGAATCCTGCTTTGAAAAACAGAAGCCTACTGTGCTTTCCACCGTGACACAAGTCACAGCTGTGGAGCTTCTAGCCCGGTGAATGCCAGCTGGGAATGTGGCTGTGCCGTTTACTGGGGATGCCTTAGCAAAGGGCCTCACAGTAGGTGGCTTGAAACAGCAAGAACGGTCATCTCATCGCCTGGAGACCAGGAGTTGGAGATGCATGTCCTGGTAGGCTTGGTTCCTTCTGAGGGTGTGGGGAGGCTCCGTCCAGGCCTCTCTGCTGGCTGCCTGTGCTCTGCCCCCAGCCCTTGGTGTCCTTGGCTTGTAGACGGGCCATTCCCATAACCCGCCTTCACTGCACATTCTTCCTTTGTCCCTGACTCTGTGTCCAGATATCCATTTTTGTGAGTACATCAGTTGTATTGAATTAGGGCCCAACCCAATAATCTCATTGCCACTTATCTCTGTAAAGATCCTGTCTCCAAGGCCGGGCGCGGTGGCTCAAGCCTGTAATCCCAGCACTTTGGGAGGCCGAGACGGGCGGATCACGAGGTCAGGAGATCGAGACCATCCTGGCTAACACAGTGAAACCCCGTCTCTACTAAAAAATACAAAAAACTAGCCGGGCGAGGTGGCAGGCGCCTGCAGTCCCAGCTACTCGGGAGGCTGAGGCAGGAGAATGGCGGGAACCCGGGAGGCGGAGCTTGCAGTGAGCTGAGATCCGGCCACTGCACTCCAGCCCAGGCGACAAAGCGAGACTCCGTCTCAAAAAAAAAAAAAAAAAAAAAAGATCCTGTCTCCAAATAAGGTCACATTCTGAAGTCCTGAGGGTTAGGATTCCAATGTATCTTTTCTAGGGACCCAATTCAACCCATGACAGTAGCTCTTCCAACTCCAGCCCCTAACAGTGTTGAGTTCAATATACAATTGCAAGCTGTCATAATGGCAGTAAAGAGGAACGGAACGAATAGCTTGGATTTTGAACACACAAACGCAGGGTTCTGTGCAGCACACACACTCACTGCGTACATACCACGCTTTGGAGGCACTGACCTGTAATTTAGTTTTCAGTACTTACCTCCACCGGTGTGGCTCTCTCTTCCCATCACAGCCGCCTGGTGCTGTGTTCCGGCCAACAGCCCTCCCGCCGCTGGGCACAAGAGCTGGGCTGTTCCCTGCCAAGCTGCAGCTCCACGCAGGGCGGTGCTGAGTGCCACCTCCACATGTCCCATAGGTTCTTCTCTCATAGGACACAGGAGAAAGTGCCTAGGCTAGAAAAGTGTGAAAGGATTTGGGCTTCAGGATTGGGGCTTATTGTAAATGGAGGGAACGGCATGTATTCTGGGGGTACACTGCAAGTGACTCTTCTCTAAACCCCAAAGACTTTTCTCTAAACCACATTCAGTCAACTAGTGTCCAGCAATGCTGGCCGCAGAGCTGTGCTGGGGCAGGGGTGTGGTCCCTGCATTTGTACATTGAAATCCTAACCCCCAGCCCCTCTGAAGGTCACTGTATTTGACAGTGATTATTAAAGAAAAACAGAGTCACTAAGAGGGGCTCTAATTCAATATGAATGGTGACCTTAGAAGAGAAGATGAAGACACAGATGCCCACAGAGGGACAGCCCTGTGAGGACACAGATAGAAGACGTGGTCCACAAGGCATGGAGAGAGGCCCCAGGAGGAACCTGCCCTGCCCACCCCGTGATCTCAGATTTCCAGTCTCCAGAAATGTGAGAACACAAATTCCCGTTGTTGAAGCTGACTGTTTTGTGGTATTTTGTTACGGCAGCCCTGAAAAGCACATACAGGCAACTTTCATCCACAGAACAGTCCATTCGCGGAGTCATGGAGTTCTAACTGTAAGCAGGAAATACATTATTCACCTGGGCTTGCAATTTTATGAAAGACCTTTGCAGATGAAAAAGGAAAGCTCAGTGTCAAAAGTATATGAGATTGTGATCAATGGTAAGCAGCCACATGGTTTTTATATTACATTTTGTTTTACTCAGTGTTTAAAAATCCGAGGCCAGGTGCCAAGGCTCACTCCTGTAATTCGAGCACTTTGAGAGGCCGAGGCAGGAGGACAGCTTGAGCCCAGAAGTTAGAGACCAGCCTGGGAAACAGGGAGACCCTGTCCCCTGTCTCTGCAAAAAAAAAATAAAATTTCTGTGCCTCAGTTTCTCCAACTATAGAATGAAGCTAATGATTGGTGCTGTTTAACCTGGTCTCCGCCTCTGAGGCAGATTCCCAGAGCCATGCAGGAGCATTTCAAAGCCATGGAAGGGATTTCACACCTTGTGGAACCACTCATCATTTTCAGCACTGGACAGTGCTTACAATACAGAGCCATCTATCTAATAGACAAGGATAACAAATGTAATCTCCATGCCTCTGGAAGTGGAGCCCTTTACGAGCTATGAAGATCTACGAAAAATAAATATAACTTTTACCAATGGAAGATTTTTTTATACACTAGGAATAAAAGGATATATAAGAATCTGCCAATCAAGTGGTGGATATGAACAGGTAAGGAACAAGAGAGAATATCAATATAATGAAATAAGCGAAGGAGATACAGCACCTGTTCTGAGGGAGTTTAGTGAAACATGTTTAAACAAATGTAGGGATTTAACAGCTTCCTAGATGAGGCAGTGCTTGAGAAGGATTTGGGGGGATTTTACCAACAATTTAGTGAAGAAGAGTAAGGCAGTTCTAATAGATGAGGAATTCGCGTGAATGAAGACAAGGAGCTGAAAAGAAAAATGGTCAAGTGTGGTGTGCGCAGTGAAGGATCAGCACAGGGAACAAGGCAGGGAACGGTAGGAATGGCGAAGAAGGTGATGTGGGATGGATTCTACAGGCCTTTTGATTATTATCTTATTTTTTATTTTATTATTATTATTATTATTTGAGACAGAATCTCACGCTGTCACCCAGGCTGGAGTGCAGTGGCACAGTCTCAGCTCATTTCAACCTCTACCTCTTGGGTTCAAGCAATTCTCCTGCCTCAGCCTCCCGAGTAGCTGGGACTACAGGCACCTACCACCACGTCCGGCTGATACAGACCTTTGTTCTGTATGCATGATGTTGGCTTTTGTTTTCTGTCATAATTAGATAGCTTGTTAGAAACAAAATTAAAATTGCAGGATTCAGGGTATTTTAGAACACCCACTGCCAGGGCATCTTAGAGGAAGGAACTGAAGAGATGAAACTGGGATGGCAAGGCTGGGAATGACTGGACATCAGAGGGACCTGATGAAATCTAGGAATATCATGGGTAAGACTTGCTGTCTGCCGAGGTGTGGGGTTGGAGAGAGGAGGGTGTGACATTGGACTCCGAGGACCCAGTGCACTTAAAAGAGCAGGAGTGCTCTGTTAAGGTGGGAGTACGAGGGTTCTAGGGAAGTCGTTTCAGAGTTGATTTGAAGGCAGCGGGAAGACCAAGTGGGGCTTGCAGAGGGCCGGGGAAACACCTGTAAGTCTGCACTTCTGTACCACGTTAACTTTCTAGGAGCCTTCTTCTATCCTGGGAGGTAGGAGCACAGTGAAGAGCACCCTTCCTCTTAGCTCTAGAAACACACCCGGCTCCCGAATGTGGAGAGTAACGTCCACAGCATTGAAAAGACACAACACTGGCGATAAGAAGGAGGAAGAATCGCCCACGTTTGAGATGAGACTCTAAATGAGCAGAGGCCAAAGGTCAGTGTCCCATGCAATTTTGCAAAATGTAAACCTCCACTACTTCGTACAATTTTATTTATAAGCCTCCTTGGTTAGATAACCTCTGATAATGTAATATTACAAGTTTTCGTCAAATTTTATCCCACTTTCCATAACATTTCGTCAAATTTTATCCAACTTTTCATAACATTTTCATATATTCACCAAAACCTATGCAGAACTATAGCAGTTTTTACACAATTCTGCGAGGCAGTTTTAAGAATAAAGTAAAAATACATAAAACATATACATGCCCTCATGGAATGTCTACTCCAGACGATCATTAGACATAGAAAGTTGGTGAACATCAAAATGCAAGCTAAATTCCAGTAAGTGTTAAATTCTAAAATATTTGAAGAAGGAGGAGGTTGGTGAGAGGTGTGAATGTCCAGAAAGCTGTCCTGCAGTTGTGAGGTTTCTCCTGTCCTTTGGAGAACAGGCAGGGTTTGGGGTGGCCGAGGGGAAGGTTCCACAGTGGGAGAATGTGCTGGATAAAGAGGGAAAGGAGGCTCATTTCAGGGATTTATAATCTCAGGTTTTCTGAGTGCTTGTCTGCCCTGAGCTGGAAACAACACAGAACATGTCTTCTATTCTACTCGTCTTTGTAGTATATATTTTTTCCTAACCTTCCAAGATAAATTATTTCTTCGTCTTAGATGTTATTCCCACCTCAACCACATCACACTCCATGTTGACATCAATTTTCAATTGTAAGAAGCACTGTGTATTCAGGCTTTGAGTAGACTGAGCACTTCCCAGTCCTGCCTTTGACTAGGCTATGTGACCATGGGGAATTAACACTGGAAACTTGATGTCCAATGCCATTAATTCTGCATTCACCGTCTCCCCAAGATAAGATGCATGAAGGGACTCAGGTTAGAGCATAGTACTCGAACCCATATCACAGATACCATGTCTTAGAGATTGCTTGAACTGCCTTGATTGATACACCTGAAGAACGAATGGACCATTGGAAAGCTCTCAGCTGGGGGCTGAGATGGTGAGGCAGAACTTTCTGAGACTTTTCTTTTCTGGTTTATATTTTGTAACTTCATCTATGTTAATAATTACTTATCTGCAATTCCAAAGACCAAATATTTTTAAAAGCCAAAGGTTTTCATTTTTCATAAGTTGAAGCTCAAGCATTTTTAGATACATAATTTGACCTGAACTGACATGAGGCTATGGTTCCTCTTTAAAAGAAAATCTGAGTGTAAATATTTGTAAATTTCCCTGCCAGTATATCTGTGTTTGATTATGTGATGACACTCTGTACCGGGGTGTATGCATATTACTATCATTATGAACTTTTAGATAACGGGTTGTGAAAATTCAAAACTGTCTTGTATTGCATTTCTTGAAATAATATATGTTAGCAGAGATAAAACTGGTAGAATCACTTCAACCCAGGTGACCGAGGTTGCAGTGAACCAAGATCATACCAATGCACTTCAGCCTGGGCAACAGAGGGAGACTCTGTCTCAAAAAACAAAAACAAAAACAAAACACTAATGCAAGGCAAAAAATGGCAATTACTCAGAAAGGGATATATATCTATATCTGTATCTATATATATACGTGTGTGTGTGTGTGTGTGTGTGTGTGTGTATATATATATATATATAGAGTCCCAATATTTTGTCTCAAGGATTGGCATCAGAAAAAAAGATACATTTTTAAAGAAAGGCAACAAATTAAAATAAAACATTACTTAATCTTAGTGTCTGTAATCAAATGACAGGATATTATTAAATGCCAAAGCAATTCTAATTAAACATTTTGAAAGATATTTTTATGGAAAGAAGATATGTAATAACTATATTAAAAGTTTGAATTTTAAATAATGTATTTTAAATTTTGAAAATATTGATAAATAATATCAAAATGATATAAATGTGTGAAATTTTAAAAACAAAATTATTACTTATATTCAGCAATGATTTAAAGAGAGAAATTTGTGTTTGTATATAATACATATTGATTTTTTTCAGGAGTTTAAGATTAACTTTAATATAATACTTTTGCTTCAGAGAATGGAAAGTTCTAAATTTTAACATTATAAGCCCATTGATCAGTCTAACATTCTTAGCCAGGATACCACCTCAGGCACCCAATATACTAAGGCTCTGGGCAATCCCTAATTAAATTTAAGATAAATGGCAAGGGTTTGTATATTTTAGTCATTGTCAAAAGGTCATATAATTGTAAAAATGCCTTATATGTATAAACATAAAGACAAGACAATGGGAAAATAGACAATTACCTGAATATACGATTCATAAAAATGATATTAAAATGGTCTATAAATATATGCCGAGGTGCCTGGTTTCATGAATCATCCGGGAAATGAAAGGTATAAACCTCAGATACCATTGCATACACACCAGAAAAGCTGCAGTGAAAAGACTTAGAGAAGATATGAGGCAAACAGAACCCTCCTGTGCAGTTTTAGCAAGTGTGATTTCGATTAAGCAGTTTGGAAATCTGTTTACCTGTGTCTAGCAGAACTTAACTTATATACGCACTGACCCAGCCACTCCAGTCCTCGCTAATAACCCAAAGAAGTAAAGGAATGTTCACGGTATCACTGTGAGAAATAGCTTTAACTGTGGCCTACTGAATGTAAATTCACAGTAGGATAGATGGAATAGTCAACAGAAGTGAGAACAGAACATTTATAAGTAAACACAAAATCTCACATGACTCTAATGAGCAAAATATTGAAAGAGGATACACGTTTTAAAAACAGAATACTATAGGGTCCCATTTGTAAGGATTCCAAAGCAAGCACAATCATCTGTAATGTTAGAAATTAGGATACTGGTAATTCTTGGAGGAGTTATGGAAACACAAGGACTTCTTCGAGAATACTGGCCTCCTCTTTCCTCTACCAGGATTCTGGTTATGCTCTGTGATCATTTTATGATTATGTATCAAGATGTCTACTTATGATTTGTGTGTTTCCTATATGTATTTATATTTAAATAAATTAAAAAGTTGTTTGGAGAGGTTATGTGCTGCATGGAATGAGATGCCTTCAAAATAACTGAGTAACTTGTCAAATGTCGTTTAAAAGTCAAGGCCATTTTTCCATTTAATAGTAAGGTTGTCAAATGACTCTTTCTAACTGGATGTCTGTACTCTTATAACAGGGACAAGAGAGTTTTCTCTTCTGTTTTCCACATTGTGACAATAACTAGGATCTGATTAACTGAGCTTTTATAGCTCTAAAGACAGGAGTTAAAATATAATATGCTTATTTCTGTGAACCGCATTTATCTCCATTTCTAAGGACTCTGTCTTAGAAGGTTTTAGGTACATTGCTGGTAGTATCACAACTTTACTGGAAGATCACTGACAAAAGCCTCCTTTTGCAATTTGGTGCCTGCTTTTCTGAAACAGGTGTTTTTGAAGATGTCAAGTCATTTGTCTCTTGTGTTTTGACAAATTTAAGCCAGTGTTCCTTCCTCCCAGGCATGTCAGTGATGCCAAGAGCAGAGGAACCTTAGGGACCACCTTGTTTCACCCAATATCTGCTCGTGCCTGTTCATCAAATATGTGTCATGACTGTTCTTTCCAATGACTCTGGAAACGGCCCACCCAGGGACCTTTCCCGCTTTGTCCAAGGTCTGCGGTCACATGTGTTTCCTGAGTGTCTGTGGATGCTTGTTGATCCTTCGGTCACCTTACTGTGTCAGTGCTGTGTAGGAATCATGATCATCAACGTCATCATTGTCACCATGATTCAGAGACAAGAATATCTCTCCCGCTTTCGAATCCTTCCCACACATTCTTCATGTGTCCAGTACAGTCACGTATTCAAAGTCTGAAAAGTGAAAACAAAACCATGCCACGGGGACGAATCGCACTTCCCGTTTGCAGTAATGCGTTGTGAAGGGCGTTTCTTTACACGCCCCCTTTGAAGCCTCAGAACATGATTGCAAATGACACCTGTGACGTCCAGCAGCCCACCCCGGGCCTCGGCTCACAGATTGTACCGGGAAGCGGGAATGTGGAGGCAAATGGCAGCTCCCATCACTTAATAAGACGTTTATTAAGAAACTAGGACTGATGATAAGCTGCAAATTAGCCATAATGTAAGTAATCAGCAGAGATGCCACGTGGGTAGGGAGAAATGATAAACAGCACAATGCTCATCCCTGCGCTCATCAAAAAATACCTTCAGTTCATTACAGAGGATAATTTACTGGAATCCCAAGATGTAGGTAGAGGAAGGAAGAGTGTGTCTCTTTTTTTTTTTCTGAAATGCATTCATCAGTGTGGTTTTATGTTATATCAGAGTAGATTTCATAGGTACCTTAATTACACCTTTGAGGTTTTAAAATTTTACCTGAGGAGTATGGATATGAGTTATAAAGCATCAGTGGGTTCTGAGACGTACTATTTGCCAATGGAATGAAAGAAATAATCCTCTAAGAGGAGAATCAAAAATATAATCATGTTCAAATATTCCCAATGGCTACGTCAACATAGTGGTCAAGAAATCATCATTTGCCATTTTAATGATTTCTAGATTATGTATATGCCCTCAAATAAGACTACAAAAGGAAGAGATATATAAAATAAATTTTGTCCATTAAATGGATAAATTTTATCCATTAAGTGGAGTGGATAAAATCCTAATTTCAGCACAAAAAGACTGGAGACTCACATCAACGTGCTCTAGAACGACGGAAAATGTCACTGATCAGGTTTCTAATTTCATGAAACTCAGTCAATACTTTTGAAACACAGATATTTTGCTTGCTGAGGCTTGTGAGAAACCATTAGCTGTTCCCAAACAGCTTCCATCTGAAAACTCATGTTATCTATACCTGGTAATTTTCCAATTTGTTTTCATTATAAGATTTCTCAAGATAAATATTCCATTATTTTCATTCCCCAAACCTTAGCCGTTGGTATCAAGCCAGAAACAGAAATAAATTAATAAACATACTGATGTTTACTATTTTGCCACTGCATTGTGGATATGGAGAAAAGAAATGTTTTAGTAATCACTTTACCCAGCTTTTTGCCACATTAAGTATGCACTCCTGGAACAAGATTTATTCAGGTTAAAGACTTCCCAACTGTTCCAACCTAGAGCATATCAAATAAATATTGATACACTGAAAGAAGTAGAAAGAAACAAATAAATAAATACATTAATTAGATGGACTGCTAATCGCAGAACACTATCTTATTTAAAAAAAAAAAACTGCTGGGATCTAGGTGATAACTGCAATATAAATACCTTAAACCAGAGTGGTGTGTTCAATTATCTGGCAAGTGTTTTATAAACCTCCATCTGTAGACATTATTAAATTATCACATATCACATAATCCCAATACAAAATCTAAAAATTTATCTTTGAATTAACTTTGTGCTCACTGATCAGTATTTTCTTCCTTGGCGCCTTCTAAGCAAAATGTTTAAGTGGTTTGATAATACAATTACATATTTTTATAATGTTTTAAATGACCATAAAATATGGGGAGAAGATTATGTAGTAAAATACGGATGACAGATATTTATATATAATGTAAGATCCCATTTAAATGTGTATATACAAATAAAATCACATAATATCGTATATAATTCTTCTTAAATAGTTTCTACCTTAAATCATACTTAAAAAACCTAAACCCATCTATTTTATGTGTTTCTCAGACAATTCCACATTTCAAATTTCTATTGTTCAAGAAAAAGTCCACACTACAAAGTAATATTTGGAAAAAAGTGAATATTTTTTTCATTTTTATAAGCAAATGTTATTCTTATAAGAACACCATGTGGTACACCAGTAACAGTTAATTATAGAAAACCCACTATAATAACTTGAGATTCAGAACACAAAAAAGTCCTACCTTATTTGAGAATATTCAAATAAAAAGATTTGAATATTTTTTTTGAGAATATCTTTTTATTTGAGAATATTCAAATCTGTTTATTTGAACATCTCCAAGTTATACTGACAGCTTCATTTTCTTAAACTTCACATTGCTAAAATCACCCGCTGTCAGTCATGTTTTAGGATGTACCAAATATAGGTGAAATTTCATCTATGCTTCTACAACCGTCTGACTTCAAAAACTAAACCTCGTTTCAGTTACCACTGGGGTGAGAGAGAGTTTTTAAAAGTGTGAAACATTAGAGAAGAGAACAGAAGCAGATTTTAAGAATTAGGGAACTTAAAATTAGGTTTTTAAACTAAGGGTAAGGACAATGTCCCATCATGTACTTTTTTGACAATTGTCAGAGGAGACATTATTTTTAAGTGAATAATACACAGAGATTCAGTTGGATGCAGGCTTCCATTTCATTAAATAAGAATAGGGCCCAAATATTTTTGCTCTCCACATTGAACTTCCAGAGATGTTTCACTCTGTTTCAGCCTCCCCTGTATTTATCATTAGAATATCTCAGCGCCTCAAACATTTTGTAAGCATCATGGTTTGAGTTTTTATTAAACCAGGCTCATTATCAACATTTTCCTTTATATACTGAGGTCTGCTGTTCCATGTCCTGTGGCAGAGCCTATGGACCTCAAACATTTTGAAAGCATCATGGTTTGAGTTATTATTAAACCAGGCTCATTATCAACATTTTCCTTTATATACTGAAGTCTGCTGTTCCATGTGCTGTGGCAGAGCCTATGGACAACTTCAATTCAGAATTCCATTTCTCATCTGTAAGAATTTTGCATAACTTCTCTTTTGTGAAAGCAATTAATCATCCTGTGTTTCTTTTCACATTATCTTGAAGACCATAGTACAGAATTATGCATGTTCGATACATTAGAGAATACTCAGTTTCTTCTGCTTTTACAAAAATAAAAATTTTGGTTAAACGACAAAAACTTGTACTGAGTTTTTTTCATACAGTGACAAAATATTTCAATGATATATGTCAGATAATGGTAACTTTTATAAATTGTACTGTAAAATATTAAATAAGATTTAGACAATTAAAATGTACTGCTCAATATTATATCAGAAATTGACCACCCGTGTTTTCCCAATGAAGCTTGAAGGGTTGCCGGTGACCCAGAAGACACTGATGTTGGCTCCTAGTCACTACTTCTCTTTCCACGACAGTGGAAATGTACTTCTGACTTCTGTAATAATTTTTTTCTTATAGTTTTATTATCTAGGCAGGTATCCTTGAAAAATAACGTTTTTATATGTTTTCAAACTTTATAAAATAAACTCAAAGCATGTTGTTCTTTTGTGCTTGATTTCTTTTCCAGAACATCACATTTGTAAAACTCACCCACGCAGTGGCAAGTGACTTTCGTTTGCTCATCTCCATGACTGTTTTGTGATCCATTGTGTAAACATACCAAAGTATCCATTCAACCGTAGATGGACATTTGCATGATTTCTAATTTGTGGTTGTTAAAAATAATTCTCTTATACCCATGCTTGAATATGTCATTTGGTACTGATAAGCACAATTAATGTTTGATATAGAGTGACAGTGGCATTGACGGTTGATAGGCTACACTTATCTTTTCATTTAGCAGCTGATGAAAACCACTCTTTGACGTACTAATATCTATTTATATTCACATTAGCAGTGGATGACGGTTTCCATTGCTCCATCTGCTCAACATAACTTGTAAGCCATACAAAGACTGCTCATCTTGATAAAGAGAGAAAGGAGAAGACACGTCCCTGTTCCTCCTTTCCTCCTCTCTTCCAAACTCACACTGGTTCTGTCTATTGCCTGAATCAACCTGGAAGCCATTGGCAAGGTGGCTTGGGCCGCGCACTTTGCTCGTGTCATCAAGGCAAACAGCAGATGAATATGATAGGAAACGGGTGACTACCTAGCAATCACCTTTTTGTTTCTTGTGCATGTTGCAAACATCTTCTCTCTTGGTTTGACTTACCTTTTCAGCTAGTATAAAGTTGCTGCTGTTTTTCATGGATAAAAAATTTTAATACGGTCACATTTCATTGCTAGTTTATGACTAGTGTTTTTTGTGACCTATTTAAAATACCTCCGTAATACAGATGTTCTCTTTCATAATCTTTGAGAGTTTTAATAATTTATCTTTTATATTTATATTCACATTATGCTTTTTAAGTTGATGGTATATGGGAGGGTTTTGTTTTTTAAATTTTTCCTATGATATCAAGTTATGTCATATTTTGATACCAAGGTTTTGCTTTTATAAAATGAATTGAGCAAGCACAGGCAGTTTATGGAATTAGAAATGATTATGGTGATTGCTTCTTCTAGGGAAGAGCTGGCATCTTACTTGCTAGTGAGTAACTAAAAGTTTTCCCACTAAGATCAGGAGAAAGCCTGGATGCCCCCAATGACCACTCCTATTTGACTTTTTTTTGTTTTTTTTTCTTTTGAGACGGAGTCTCGCTCTCACCCAGGCTGGAGTGTGGAGTGGCGCGATCTCGGCTCATTGCAAGTTCCACCTCCCAGATTCACACCACTCTCCTGCCTCAGCCTCCTGAATAGCTGGGACTACAGGCACCTGCCACCACGTCCAGCTAATATTTTGTATTTTTAGTAGAGACGGGGTTTCACCGTGTTAGTCAGGATGATCTCAATCTCCTGCCCTCGTGATCTGCCTGCCTCAGCCTCCCAAAGTTCCTATTTGACTTCTAATTGAGTAACTAGACAATGTAATAAGAGAAGATAAGAAAATAAAAAGTATACAATTGGGATGGAAAAAATAAAATTGCCTTTATTCTCAGATGACATGACTGTCTTTGTGGAAAGTTCAAAATAATCAACAATAAAACTGCTAGAACTAATTAGTGATTTTTGAAAGGGTGTAATATCCAGGCTAATATGCAAAAGTCAAACACTGTCTTCTATACCAGCAAATAAATAACACATGAAATTTAAAATTTAGTATCAACGCACAAACAAAAATAAATAGGTATATGTCTAACAAAATATGTCTAAGATCTAGATGAGGAAAAGTAGACAATTTTGATGAAAGAAATTTTTTTAAAAACTAAAAATGTAGATCTCTTTTGTGTTCATAAATAGGAAGACTCAATATTGTGAAGATGTCAGTTCTTCCCAACTTGGCCTATACATTCAATGCAAACCCAGTTAAAATCCTAGCAAGTTATTTTATGAATATCAACAAACTGATTCTAAGTTTTATTCATTGGCTTTTGTTTGTTTGTTTGTTTTCTGGAGACAGAATCTTGCTCTGTCACCCAGGTTGGAGTGCAGTGATGCAATCTCAGCTCACTGCAACCTCTGTCTCCCAGGTTCAAGTGATTTTTCTGCCTCAGCCTCCCAATTTCTCAGATTAGAGGTGCCTATCACCATGCCCAGATAAACTTTTGTATTTTAGTAGAGATGGCGTTTTGCCATGTTGCCCAGGCTAGTCTCAAACTCCTGAGCTCAGAAATATGTTGTGAACATGTCAAGTCTTCTAGCTATTTTGAAATATAAAATGCATCATTGTTAGCTATAGTCACCCTATCCTGCTATCAAACATTGAAATGTATTCTTTCTACCTAATTCTATGTTTGTACCCATGAGCCTACCACACACACACTTTTCCCAGCCTGTCTTCTCAATCATTCTATTCTCTACCTCCATGAGAAAAATATTTGATTTTAAATGTATACCTGAAAGCAAAAGACCTAGAATACTAACACGATGCTGAAGGAAAAGACCAAAGTAGCAGACCAGCATAACTTGACTTCCGGTCTTACAGTTATCAAAATGGTGCCATGTTGGTGACATAATAGAAAAATAGATTAATAGAGCAGAACAGAATGCCTAGAAATAAACCCACACAAGTAGAGTCAACTGATCCTGGTTGGCAAAGACAATCTTATCAACTAATGGTGCTGGAACAACTCAACATCCACATGCCAAAAAAAGATTCTAGACACAAACATTACAACCCTTTATTGAATTAACTCAAAATGTGTCATAGACCTAAATGTAAAACACAAGACTATAAAATGTGAAGATAACATAGGAGAAAATCTAGGCAACTTAGTTTTGAATACAACCTCCACGTCATTATTCATGAATAAGAAATGTGTAAATATTGGTAAATCGGACTTGATTAGAGTTCAATGTTTTGCTCTGCAAAAGACACTGTTAAAAAAATCAACAACAAGCCACCGACTGGGAGATAATGTTTGCCAAAGACATATCTCATAAAGGACTGATATCCAAATTGTATTATACAAAGAACTTTTAAAGCCAACAATACCAAAACAAATAACCCAATTTAAGAAAGAGCAAAACATCTGAACAGGCATTTACATACGGAAAATGTATAGATAGAAAAAGGAATATAAAAAGATGCTCAAAATCCTACCTCGTTAGTGGATTACATGTTAGAACAACAATGAGCAAGCACTCCACAGCTGTTAAATGCTGAAAAAGCCGAAACACTGACACTACCAAATGCGGGGGAAGCTGTTAGGCAGAGGGACTCTCACTCGTGGTCAGTGGAAATTCAGATGATATAGCCGCTCCAGAAGACCTTTTGCCAGTTATTTTGCAAAACTAAATGTACTCTGATTTATGACC
The DNA here is from genome assembly GCF_000951035.1 of Colobus angolensis palliatus. Classification (NCBI taxonomy): domain Eukaryota; kingdom Metazoa; phylum Chordata; class Mammalia; order Primates; family Cercopithecidae; genus Colobus; species Colobus angolensis. Next base: position 2,716,734 of record NW_012115255.1, on the reverse strand, counting down.
CAGCCATTGTCCTCCTTTTTATTTACCAAAAAGAGCCAAAAACTTATGTTCACACACACACAAAAATCCCTACATTGAATGTTGATAGCAGCTGTATTCATAGTCACTGAAAAGTGAAAGCAACTGAGATGTCTTTCAATAGATGTTTGGGTGAACAATCAGCAACGCAGCCAGGCCATAGGAAATGATTCCGCTAAAAAGATGGCAGTGATCAAACCATAAAAACACATACAGGAAGGAAGAACAAGTGCATTTTGCTAAATGAAAGAAGCCAATCTGCAAAGGCTGAATACCGTATGATCCCAGTTATATGGCATTCTGGAAACGTCAAGACTATGGAGAAGCTAAAAAGATCCGTGGGTGCCAGGCGTTGAGAGGAGGGAGGGATGAACAGGGCATCCTAAAGCACAGGAGACTTTTAGGGAAGTAGGAACACTCTGTATGATACTCTAATGATGGCTACAAGTCATTATAAATTGTTCAAAACACATCAAATGCATAACACTTAGAGCAAACCCTTGTGCAAAGTACAGACTTTTCATAAGAATGCATTAACATTAGCTCATTGACTTAACACATGTACCACACGAATGCAAGATTATAATAACAGTAGGGGAGGCTGTAAGGAAGGCTAATAGGGAACCGTCTTTACTTCCAGTTCATTTTTCCATAAAACTAAAACTGCTCAAAAAATGAGGTCTATTAATTTTAAAAGGTTGGCTGAAGCATTGATATTTCCATGTTCAATCATATCAGTTAAGATGTTGAGAGCAAGAATGGACACAAATTAAAAGATGGAAATAGCAATGAGAAAGTGAGATGTAAGCTTAAACATGACCAGATTTGTATTGCAGTTTAAAGACGACACAGTACAGGGAAACAAGAAGCCTGGTCTTTTACCATAAATGTTTTACATCTGGAACACAGAAATAAATAATAATCTCTAAAATAATGAAAAGGTATAGCGTTTCAATAATTCTGTGGTTAGATGAACTACAGAATGAACACCAGGTGTGGATGCATCTTGTTTGAACAGCTGTGCAGGAGTGAGGTACATCGGCTTGCTTTCGAGGGTCTAATCTGCAATGTCCCATACTCTAGCTCACTGTCATAATCCCAGTGAAACACCAACCCTCCACCACCAAAACTAAAATAACAAATAGCACCTTATTCATAGAACTTGGAGGCGTTAAAGAGTTAACCAGCAAATTAATTTATCAGTTTTAACCAGAGAAGTAATTAAACTCCAGATGAAATCTGACTCATAATTGAAAATGAGCAAGGAGCAAGCAGGATGTGAAGGAAAAATAAATTCAGTCATTAAGAGAGGAAGTTCAGAGAAAAGGCGGCATCACGTGGTGTCTTTGCCACCTACATCACGGTGGCATCCTGCAGCCGGGCGGAAACGTTTAGATGCAGCCACACAGCACCGGGCAGGGCGAGATTATGCTGGGGATGAGCACCGCCACGTCGGTGGAAGGACTGGACCTCGATCTAAAATGGAGCCTGAAGTTTCTGGACTTTTGACCAAGTTTTATATATCCAGGATGATAGCACGTCATCCAACAACCTCTGCCTTCTTTCTGAGAATTCATGTCAATTTAGCAAGATAGGCATGTTCTGTGTGCACAGCACTGTAAAAAAAAATGACGTTTAAGGAACTGCAATGAGAAAAGGCAGAAATAATCATAAATTAAAATACGAAGGTAAGGCCGGGCGCGGTGGCTCAAGCCTGTAATACCAGCACTTTGGGAGGCCGAGACCGGCGGATCACGAGGTCAGGAGATCGAGACCATCCTGGCGAACACGGTGAAACCCCGTCTCTACTAAAAAATACAAAAAAACTAGCCGGGCGAGGTGGCGGGCGCCTGTAATCCCAGGCGCTTGGGAGGCTGAGGCAGGAGAATGGCGTGAACCCGGGAGGCGGAGCTTGCAGTGAGCCGAGATCCGGCCACTGCACTCCAGCCTGGGCCACAGAGCGAGACTCCGTCTCAAAAAAAAAAAAAAAAAAAAAATACAAAGGTAAATAAATAGGTACCAACATGCTGAGTTCATAATATATTACTCCCAGGCCAGAGCACAGGACCAGTCCTGGAGACCTGCTTGTTTAAACTTCCTGAATGTCACAGCATGTGAAACGTATTTTAATAAGAGCAGGTGGATGCACACGGGGGTAGAGGTAGGTCAAGATGTTAGTGTGGCCAAGGCTGGCCTGTGAGGTTTACAGGCTGATGTATCAGTGCGGAGGAAAAGGAGACCCAGAGTTGCCACACAGCATCCTCCCTCGACTGAAAGAAGAGGTGATCCCTCTTTCAATCCACTGTTACTTTGTTACTTTGTTACAAGACTTTTCCTAATCCCAGCAAGGACCTGACTTGTCTGTCTTAATTAATTGATCTCTGATTGTATTATGATCTACTACCAAATTAGTTAGAGATGAATAGATGTCTGATGAATTATCCCACTTACACAGATGATCAGAAATACGAGACTTTTCATCCTAGAGTTTCTCCTCATCTGGAACAAACTGTGGCTGTCCTGGAGAAAGCTCTGTGATTTTTTTCCCTGTAATAATGCCCTTGGAGCCCAGCAAAGGGACTAGTGCTCACTATGGCATGATAACTTTGACCTGCTTTTCTGAGTCTTCTGTGTGGAACTTGGCTACATTTTTAAAAGCCATTACAATATTCAAGTTTAAATTTTAAATTCACTACCTATGGCCTTATGCTTTTCTTAAAAAAAAAAAGTAGGTTTAAAATAAACTTTTCCTATTAGAATACCTTCAAATTTATATAAATATAGTAATGGTAGCACACCATATAACTCGTGCCCATTTCCCCCTGTGATCAGCATCTTACATCAGTAGGGCACATATTAACATTATTATTAGCTGAAGTCTACCTTTTTTGGAATTCTGGTAGAAATTAATTTATACTCATTAGGAGTCACCCAGTCTATGGTGCAGAGACAATCATTCTTCCTCCTTTGGTTTTGTTTTGCTTTTTGCAGTCTTACTTTCTGGCACTGCAGGAGACCTCAGACTCATCTTTTATATTAAATATTAATATAACTACTGCCCATAGATTATTCAAATTCCCTTAGCTTTAAGCAATGCCCTTGTTTGTGATGCAGGATTCCCTCTCATGTCACAGCGCATTTGATCAGCTACAGAACAGTACTGATTGTGTCTCTCCTTCCTTTAGCGCCTTCTCCGATTTCCAGGTCCCTATCCACAGTGTGTCCCATCACCACTTCAGTAGGACTGCAATGAGCTGCCTTGTTTTGTCGTGGTCTGCATCCATTCCTGAAGCCACCCACCTCCTAAAGGATTTCTTAACTTTGTATATAGTAAGATCCACCTGCGTGTTGTAAAGTACTGTGAGTTTACAGGTGCGTCCACGGCGACATCATCATACAGAATCGTTTACACCCCCTGCTTACCGTGCTCCCCCTCTACCTCCTCTCCCTCATCCCACAAAATGACTGGCAATCACTGAACATATTTCCAAGTCTGTATTTCTTCCTTTTTCATGCATTACAGCTGGTATTATACACCTGGTAGCCTTTCCAGACTGGCTTCTTTCACTGAGCCCTGTGCATTTAAACTTTCTCCCTCTCTCCAGAGCTAGAGTTCATTTCTTTTTTTTTTTCACTACACAATCTTCCAGTGTATGATTATATCATAATTTGTGTTGCTTTTTTTCCAGATTCTGGTGTTCATGAATAGAAAGCTTATAAACATATAGGATGACTTTTTGTGCGGGCATATATTTTAAGTTCATTCTGTAGATACTCAGGAGTTCAGCTGTAAATGTGTGTGGTGACACTATGCTTATCTTTGCCAGACTATTGCCCAAAGTGGCTGCACCATTTTGCATGCCCACCAGCATTCCTGTGGCTCCACATCCTTGCCAGCATTGGGTGCTGTCAGTGCTTGGATATTAGCCTTTCCAATAGGTGCTTAACAGTATCTAATTGTCATTTTAATTTATAATTGTCTAATTTCATTGGGCACAGTAACCTATGCTTTAATTTATCCTTTTTTTTTTTTTTTTTTTTTTACTGTTTATACACCTTTGTTGGAGGGGTGTCTGTTCAGATCTTTTATCTATTTCTTAAAGGTTTCGTTTTTTAGATTCTTTTTATTTTTGAGTTTTAAGAGTTCTTTGTGTATTTTGGATACAAGTCCATTCTCCTACATGCTTTGCAAGTATTTTATTCCAGGCTGTGGTATGTCTTTTTATTCTCCTAACAGCACCTTTCACAGAGTAGAATTTAAGCTTTAGGACTCTAACTTAACAGCATTTTGTTCTATGGATTATGTTTTTATGTAAGTTATCAAATTTGTGGGCATAGTTGGTTAACACCATTTCTTTATTTTTTTAATGCCCATGAGATCAGCAGTGATCAATCTTTCTTTATTTCTGATTTTGATTATTTATGTAACCTTAATTTTTATTAGTGTGACTCGAAGTTATCAACTTTTTCCAAATGAATAATAAAAATAGGACAAAAATAAGTAGAATTGATTTTTCTCCATGATAATTTTTAAATGGTGTTGACTTTTGTTTTCACTTTTGCTAGAGATTTTCTTCCGCATGTTTATGTTTATATTGCTTCACTTTCTCTAGTTTCTTAAGGTAGACGCTTTTATTCTTGATTAAGTTTTTTTCCCTAGCATGTACGCTTAATGCTATAACCTTATTTCAAACTTGACTTTCATTGCATTCAACAAATTTTGACAGTCTTTTAATTTTTTATTCAAATATATATAAATTTCTTTTCAGAGGTCTTCTTAGGTTCACATATTATTTAGTGACATCTAGCTTACTCTCCAAATGTTTTGGAATTCCTTGCTATTGTTCTGTTATTGACTTCTAAATTAACTTCATTGTGGTCTCAGAGGATACTTTGTATTTTTCTTTTTCTTTTAAATGTGTTAGGTTGTCTTGTAGGGCCCAGAATGCAGTCTCTCTTGGTGAACACTTTCTGTCAGCTTGAGCAGTGTATTCTAATAAGGGTGGATAAAGGAAATCCAAAAATGTAAATTAATTCCAGTATTGGTGGTGCTTTTCATGTCAAATACGTCCTGCAGTCCTCCGTATACACATGTCGCCAGATTTCAGAGTGAGTTTTCTCTGCAACCTCAACTTTCTGAAGTGCTTACAAAAATTATTAATTTTGTTCTTCCAACATTTTTGTTGTTGTTGTAAGCCTAGGAATGACGACTTCCATGACATTCACACGTGAGAGCTGAAGTTGGAAGCCTCTCACTTTTCTTTTTTCCCAAGTCTTTATATTTAAAATGGATTTCTTACAGAAGACGAAGGTTGAGATTTTGTTTCTTTTTCTTCTGTGCTGTGCCAATTACCTTTGTTAACTAGTGCATGTGGATTGTTCACATTTAAAGTTATTGCTAACATAGTTAGGTTACTATTTACCCTATTTGTGGATTTTTTATTTGTTGCATTTGCTCTGTTTCTTTCTTCTACCTTCCATTTTAATCGGCCATTTTATATTATTATATTTCATCTCCATCTTATTCTTTATAGGCAAAATATACTAAGCATCTCTCTGGGTTCTTAGTTTTGTTTTTTGTTTTTCTTTTTTTTTTGGAACGGTGTGAGTTTTAATTAGCTTTGTTTACAAATTATCTCTAGTATAAATGACAATTTTGCTATTATACTGTGACATGTTGGTCCCGTCTGTCTTCATAAATAGAAGCACTGGAATAAAGAGGGAGAAAAAGAGGAAGAGAGACAAGGAAAAAGGATGGAAGGAAGGAAGGAAGGAAGGAAGGAAGGAAGGAAGGAAGGAAGGAAGGAAGGAAGGAAGGAAAGAAGAAAGAAGGAAAGAAAGAGAGAAGGAAGGAAGGAGAGAAGGAAGGAAGGGAGGAAGGAAGGAAGGAAGGAAGGAAGGAAGGAAGGAAGGAAGGAAGGAAGGAAAGAAGGAAGGAAGGAAGAAAGGAAGGAGGGAAGGAGGGAAGGAAGGAAAGAAGGAAAGAAAGAGAGAAGGAAGGAAGGAGAGAAGGAAGGAAGGGAGAGAAAGAAACAAAGAAAGAAGAAAGAGAAAGAAAGAAAAAAGAAAGAAAGAAAGAAAGAAAGAAAGAAAGAAAAAGAAAGAAAGAAAGAAAGAAAGAAAGAAAGAAAGAAAGAAAGAAAGAAAGAAAGAAAGAAAGAAAAAGAAAGAAAGAAAGAAAGGAAGGAAGGAAGGAGGGAAGGAAGAGAGTCAACATGTACAGAACTGCCCTAGCTTTAACATAAAAGGTGCTCTTTTGTATTTGTGAAATTTAAAAAGAAGAGAAAAAATAAATGGAATAGGATCATAATAAAGAATTCAGGTAAAAGAATGTAAATTCATTAGTTCCTGGTATATGATAAATTCTCAATTTAAGATTAATACAACTCTAATTTTATTATTTCTATTAATGAACAAGTAAATAAAGGATTTGTAATTTTTATTACTTGCTTTCAGGAAAAACATTTTGAACTCTAACTTTAAAAATATACATGTCTACTCTTTAATGCACTGAGAAAGACACAACATCACTTTTGCCAAAAAATACATGACCTCAATCAAATAACAAGGATGCTTCAAGCAAACACAAATTGAAGGATGTTCTACAAGGCGTCCAGCCTGTTCTGTTACAAAATGCCATGCTCAGGACGCAGGAAAACAGAATGTGGACTGTCCAGATTGCAGGAGACTGAGATGTGTCATGGAAACTACATGCAATGTGTGGCCTGGGGCTGGCTATTGACCGTGCTTTTATTTCCGATAAAAAAAACCATTATTATAGCAATTGACAAAAAATAGTTAAGGTCTATAGATTAGATGGTAGTATTATATTAATGTTAATTTCCTGATTTAGTTCACTGTACCGTGGTAATATCCTTGTTCTTAGGAAGTAGTAGTAACTGGTATAAAATATTAGTATTTAGGGATAAAGGGGCATGGGACTGCAACTGACATTTAAATGGTTCACAAACATGATAATATGAATATATAGGAAATGGTAAAGCCATGTGGTAAGTAGAAATAGTAACAATCACAGGGGCTGTGTAAAAGTAGATGGAAGTTCTTTTATATTATTTTCTAAACTTTATATAACTCTAAAATGATTTGAAAATACAGTCATATAAAAATATGCCATAGCTCTGATGTGTTACTAAATTCAAAAATAAGTGAACTTTACATTAATTACAGATCTCAGGAAGGTGCCAGGATATGTAATTCTTTATGTTCTGTATCAGACTTTTACCTTTGATAAAAATAATGTACACCTGTGAGTTTTTGAACATTTAATCTCTGTTTGAAAAGAGCATTTTATATGGCTCATTTTTAATGTAAATATTCTCTAAATTTTTCTGCTAAATTTGTTTATGAGGTGATGGTTTCTTATTTACAAAAAGTCATGAATTCTATTCTAGTTCATAAACTAGATTAAAATAGATTGTCTTTTCTGATAACACAATTTTTGTTTATAACATACAATGATATTCTTTAATTTTGCACTTAGATCACTTTTTTTTTCTTTCTTTTTTTTTTTGCTTGGCTATGACCTACACACTGGTACTCACTGGTACTCACTGGTACTCACTGGTACTCAGATCCTAGTTCCTTGTTTGGCTTCTGATCATGCCTTTCTTTCTTTGACCAAAACTCTTCTAGATCCCTATTGTGTCCATTGCACCATTTTTTCCTTGAGTGATTTTGGCTGTAAAAGGAAAAGGACATAATTAAGAGAGTATATTCTAAATGATTGTGAGCACAAAAGGGCAAATTTACTAGTGATCTGGGCAAGTTGGGAATTTAAAAATAAAATAGATTTTTTTCCCCTTGGATTCAGTGACCTAAAATGTTTGTTTTAGTAAGACGGGTTTGAGCTTTATAAGGACAGAGCCAACTGCCTAAAGTAATTCAAGCCAAAAATTCACGGTGTGCTGACTTTCTAAATTACCTGGCTCCCTGTGCTCCTGGTCTCAGCTACTGTACACATTGGAAAGAAACAGGCTTTAGAAAGGCAGTATGGGTATTATGTTAATTTCAAACAATCTGAAAATGCAATAGAAACTGCTTTGGAAATCAGATGAATCCTCTAGATAATATCAATATGTTGGTAAACACAAGCTTTTCTGCCCTACAATGAAACATTAAATGCATAAACAACAGCACTCTGGAAATGCCCTTATGTGTGGGATTTGCATTATACCTTGAGTAAGTAAAACTGACGCCCATCAGTGACTTTGTACTTTATATTTGGTTATATTTGTTATTTGGAAGGACTCAGCTGTCTTCTCAAAGGGGCAAACAAGTAATTTCCAGGATGAATGTGCATCTAGTTTTTGATGAAAATTATAGAGACGCTCACAGTGAAAAATCTACATTACAGGCAAATTTAGGAAATAAATTTAGATTAAAAAAAGGAAGGAATTTGAAAGATGACTGTTTGAAACCTGGCTTTGCCACTTATCTGCCGGGTTATGCTACCTTGAATAAGTTACTTAAACTCTCTAATCTCTATGTTTCATAAATATTAAATGAAAATTTTATAACTAGATACACAAATATACATATATAAGAAATTTAAAAATTCAAATACTTAATAACTTGGAAATGGTAGCCAAATGCTTATCAATACTGTCCGACCAAGGAAAGCACTGATCCCTGAACTCCATGCTGTTTTCGCCTTTCCAAGAAGCAGAAATAATGGTTTAAGAGTCAAATTTTCCAGTGTAACAGAATCCAGAGAGAAAAGACAGTTTGGGTTTTTATTCCACCGCTGCGTTTAAAGCGACTTGATGAGGTGTTACCCCACTGCATGGTTTTCACTGCCTCCACCGCCGCCCTCCCAATTGATGGGAAAGCAGCAGCACTAATTAGCTGGAAAAATCACTGGCAGCCAGCTCAGAAGGTCTCTCTCCAAAACTTGGGGTTTTCACACTCACTGTCATGCTTTGGGAACACTTCATCTATGTAGAATGACAGGAGCTTGGGAGAAGATTCCAATAAATCAATATCACAAGGCTGTTCAAAAAGAAACAAACCTCATGGCTACAGAGAACATGCAAAAGCAAAAGAAAACAAAAACAAAGCACTTTTTTTCCTTGGCTGCAGAAGATAAACTGTTCTTATCAGCCATTCTCAACTCCTGAATGGCGTTAAACGGATTTCATCAAAATGCTTTCCAGAAATAATTCTTTAAAAGCAACTCAGTATCTACAAAGTCACTCCTGTTTTTAGAAGCGTATGTTTTCTCTTTATGTAGGTTAAATATATTTCATGACAGCCTGAGTAAAAGGTTACTGGAACAGATAAAAATTAAGTAAGGGACCGGGAAGAGACTGTGTTTGTGGCGATGTGAAGAGTGTGTCTTATTTCGCAAGGACAACCGTCGCTGTGTAGAGAGCAGCTATTTTAATGTAGAAATGGTGGCTAGTACAGAAAAATCTTTCAAATTTTCCAACATAAAAACATTAATTTGCAATTGAATTCCTAGTGCTTATATGTTAGAAACTAATTTTTTAAACCACCTTGCAATAGCAGCAGCATTTAAAACCAAAACATTTTAATAAAGCTATTATTTGCAATAGTTACATGAAAATGTAGAACTTACAGGATTACATTTGAAAAATATGCTGAAGACTATATGTTGAAAATTGTAAAACTTTCATAAACAGCACTTAAAATGAAATACATGAAGTTTCATATACTATATTCATGGATATAAAATCCTAATTTCTTAAAGTTTTCATGTCTTCCCCTAATCAACATGTAGGTATAATCATTCTAATTCTAAATTATTTAAATCCAATGTATATGCATATGTATCATGATCTGTGTACATATGTTGTGTGAAATTTCACAAATCAATTTTTAAATTTATATTGAAATTTAAAAAGTCAAGAATAGAAATATTCCTCCAAAGAAGAGAAGTAAAGTAAATTGCTTTGAAATTATTATTCTTTAAGAGAGTATTGTATTGGAGGCATATGAATAAACAAAAATTATAACATAGCACAGAAATATATCTGAAACTTTGATATATAACAGTGATGACATGATAGGTTGCTGAAGAAGGAAGCTGTTGAAAAATAGAGGGGAAAAAATAATTATTCATGTTAAAAAAAGTGAAAATGTGATTCTTACCCTACATCATATATTTACATTTAAACCAGTAATTTAAATGTTGAAAGCAAAACCAAAATTTTACAGAGAAAAAAGTAACATATACATATGCATATATATGTACATTTTATTAACGTTTTTAAGTTCTGATATTACAATATTTACTTCAGTACAAATGTGTAAATAATAGAGATCAATAAATATGAATCAATTCTAATTAAGATTTTCTATTCATAAAAGTACACAATAAGAATATAAAAAGCACTCCACACACCAGAAAACAAAGAAGACAAGAAGACAAGAAGCCATTGGGCATACATATAACTCCCAAAGGCCTGGCGTAAAAAATACAGAAAAACTCTGAAATTTAGTAAGAAAAATAAAAACCAAAGAGAACAATGGTCAAACACATGAATAGATACTTCACAAAGAAATATATATGGCTAATAGGCATAAAAAGAGATGCTTTCAATCATTTACACAGAGAGATAAAAATATAAATTTATGCCTGTTACATCAGCAAAAGTAACAAATATGATAATACTCAGCTATACCAAATATTTTAGTCAATCAGGTCTTAGGCACAATCTCAGTGATAGCAAACTTTGTGAAAGCATTTTGTGATAAAATGTGACATTATTTTGTGAAGTTAATTATGTGTAGATTATGTAGCTAGTTTACCCCATTCCTTGATTTATATCCAGGACAAACATCCAGGCGAACATTTAGAGTGGTCATCTTTATCGTTCAAAAAGTTTAAAAACAGTTGGGCATGGTGGTTCACGCCTATAATCCCAGCATTTTGGGAAACTGAGGTGGGTGGATCACCTGAGGTTGGGAGTTCGAGACCAGCATGACTAACATGGAGAAACCCCGTCTCTACTAAAAATACAAAATTAACTGGGCATGGTGGTGCATGCCTGTACTCCTAGCTGCTTGGGAGGCTGAGGCAGGAGAATCATTTGAACCCAGGAGGCAGATGTTGCAGTGAGCCGAGATAGCGCCATTGCACTCCAGCCTGGGCAAGAAGAGTGAATCTCCGTCTCAAAAAAAAAAAAAAAAAAGTTGAAAAACTTCCTTTGACAGAATAATGGATAAATAAAACATAGTATAATCAAATCATGAAATATTATACAGCAGTTAAGATGAATAACTCACAGCTCCATGAAAAAACTTGTATAACCCTTATTAGTACAATGCTGAACATAAAAGCAAATTTTAACAGATAGTATACAGTATGATATCCTCTTTATAATTCAAACCTTGTACAATTTAGCAACATGTCTTAATGAGTTAATATTCAAAGTATTTAAGGAGCTCAGAAAACTGAATAGAAAGAAATCAAATACCCAATTAGAAAATGAGCAAAGGACCAGAACAGATATTTCTCAAAAGAAGAGTGTTGGGATTTCAATGCGTATACCCTTCAAAATTCAAGTTAAAACTTAATCCCCACGCTGGTGTTGGGGAAACGTTGTCCTTCTGGGAATGATTAAGTTCCTCTGCCTTCTGCCATGTGAGGACACAGGGTTCCTTCCCCCTGGAAGACACAACAATGAGGCACTGTCTAGAAGTCTAGAAGCAGATGGCAGCCCTCACCTGACACTGAACCTGCAGGTTCCTTGCTCTTGGACTTCCCAGCCTTCCGAGTCACCAACAATCAATTTCTGTTCTTTACAAATTACCCAGTCTGAAGTATTTTGGTATAGCAGCAAAAATGGATGAAAACAAAGATGTGGAAGTAGCCAGCAGGTCTATGAAAAAATGTCAACAGCACTAATCGTCAGGAAAACACAAACCAAAACCACAATGAAACATCTGCTCACCCCTGTTCAAACGACTATTGTCACAAACGGAGAAGAGATAAGAAGTTTTAGTAAGAATGTGGAGAAAAGAGAACCTTTTTATGTAATTTGTGAGAATATAAATTAGTACAGTCATTATAAAGACAGTATGGAAGTTTCTCAAAAAATTAAAAAATAGAAATACCATATGAGCCATCAACCCCCAATTGGGTGTATATCCCAAGAAAATGAAATTAGCAAGTTGAAGAAATGTTTCAATCCCTATGTGTATTGCAGCCATATCTCATGATAACCAAGATATAGAATACCCTGAGTCATAAATATATACACGTTTTATTTGTTAATTAAAAATCGATAAATCATTTTTTAAATTGCAATTAAAGCTATAAAAGAAATAAGCAAACAAATACAAATAAATGCACTCTAGCAATGCCATACTCCGCAATAAAAAGGAAGAATCAACTGATACTGAAAATATGGGTGGTTAAGAGACGGCTTTTTGAAATAGAAGAAATGTAAATGTTGATCTGAAAGACGAGAAAGTATAATTACACAAAGAAAGAACATTCTAAATTTAAACACACACACTCACACACATGTGCACACACACACACCACACACAGTTGGGCATATTGAGGAGATGAAGAAAAACCACTCCAAATGGAATTATGATGGCGTAAGGAAACTTGCTTCTGCAGGAATCAACACTAGTACGTCTAGTTGCCTTCCCTTCTTTGGTGGACAACACTGCCTTCTCTTTTATTTTTATTATATATATTTATATATTTTATTTTTATCATATATATAATAAAAATAGAGACAGAGTCTTGCTCTCTGATCCAGGCTGGAGTGTAGCAGTGCGACTCAGCTCACTGCAACCTCCGCCTCCCAGGTTCAGGCGATTTCTTCTGCCTCAGCCTTCCAAGTAGCTGGGATCACAGGCGCCCGCCACCATGCCTGGCTACTTTTTGTATTTTTAGTAGAGACAGGGTTTCACCATGTTGGCCAGAGTGGTCTCAAACTCCTGACCTCAAGTGATCCACCTGTCTCAGTCTCCCAAAGGGCTGGGATTACAGGTGTGAGCCATCATGCTCAGTCCTGCCTCCTCTTTTAGATGAAGATGTCAGATCGGATATACCTTGAGTTAATTCTGAGTTTCTATTTCTGTGTACAGGGAGATCATGAAGGTCGTTGAGGACTATTAATCCAGTATTTCTCAGATGTTAATACGGCACTATTGCAGATGTGGGAGGGAGACTAGGAAAGGGATCCGTAATACAGGGAAGCCTGAAGTAGGAACCCTCCATCATCTGCTTACCTCCCACGGGGTGAGGCTACAGGCAGTGGGTGCATATGAAACCTGGGGAAGCCCTTGGGGCTGTGGCCCAGCGTCGGTGAGAACGGCCTGCCATATGCCCTGAAACAGTCACTGGCAATTCCTTGAGAGCTCTGATGGCTCAGCCTCTAGTAGAAATACAAATGCTCCCGAAGTCTCACCATGTCCTGTGCTCTCACCGCATGGGTGCTCACCTCTTCATGTCATCCTCTCCCTGAGCCTGGGAGCAACCTGTGACTTGTTTTTCACCTGCAGGCAAAGGCGATGGGCATTCCTTCCATGGCGACGGTATTCTGTGCAGCCTCCACCACCAGCTGGCTTACTCTAAAGTCTCGTCCTCTTTGGCTTTGAAGAAGCACATAGCCATGAGTTCCACAACGCTAAGGAAATGAATTCTGCCAAGCAGTGGAGTGAACTCAGTGGGGGACCCTTCCCTGTTGCAGCCTCCAGGTGACAAACCAGTCTCCCTCACCTTGGTTGCAGCCTTGCAGAGACCTGACTCTGCCGTGTCAGGGTTCCTGACAGAGAAACTGTGGAATAGTAAATATGTGTTGTTCCAAGCAACTGTGTTTGTGGTCATCTGTTACACAGCGTAGCACACTAACACAGAATCTGTAGTGTTGTCAGAGTGAATAATGCCCTCCACTGTTTCTTGCTCGGCCTTGGTGGATGCACATGGCCCAAGGCTAGCCACAGCTAAGAGACACTATTTTGTTTCTAATGAGTTTTCTGTATTCCTCAGAGAGAAGTAAAGTGCTGTTCTGATTAATTTTTGCCTGCGAGTTTGGGCTTGACATAAAGGACCTCCAGGAAGTCACTGGTGCAATCAACTCATGCAAAATGGTGGCAAAAACACATGAGATTAACAGCTCATCTCCTCCAAGGATGCTATCAGAGAAAACAGCTGTAAACATGGCATAAATTCGATTCAAGTTAAGCACTGCAATCTCGTTGAGGCTATTGATCTTGTCCCTAATAAATTAGTGGGTGAATGCCTGGCTGGGCAGAACAAAGGTTGCTGAAAATTCCTTACCTGTAAACACTCTGGAATGATTCCCAACCTTGCCTCTTTCCCCCTGCATTTATAAAATAGAGATTAGGAAATAATTCCTGGTTATTCACCTTTCATGTTAAAAGAAAGTGGTGTTCTGCACCAATTAATGCATGGTGTATAGGGTCCTGTATGGTGTGCACACTGCTTGAAGAAAGCACAGATTAAAACAAAGACAAGATTAAATGAAGGAAACAGCCGGTTTCTTTTTGAGAAACTGAAGTGTGGGCGTGTTTAAGTACTTTCAGGCAGGGACAAGATTTTTTCCCCAAGCTATGTTTTGTTGGTTTATTTATTATAAAAATAAATTTGGTAAACTATCATCCATAAAATGATCTGGTAAGTAAAAAATAATAATAATAATACCTCCATGTATATAGTAGACTCTCCAAAAAATGGGTAAATGCTGCAGTAAATAAAAGAACAATATATAAAGTTAGACATACAGTGGTACTTACTCTCCAAATGTGGCCTTCAGCAATTTATTGACTACTGAAAAAAACATATGACAGCATGAAGCCAGCAAGCGGCAGATAATAGACTATCTTGAAAGAGGATCCTTTTATTCCTCACACTGTGGCGGGTGATAAATGGCTGTAATGCTGGTGCTTCCTATTTTCTTCTCTCTTCCCCCAAAGCATATCACAGATCAGAGACTAATAGCCCCCCAGGAGAAGGTGTCTCGACACAGCCCCTTCCATCTGTGATAACTGTGGTTATCAAACATCTGTCTGTAACTTGCAATAGGGACAGGCTGATAGCTTGTCATTTGTCTACCAAAACACTTGGTATTTTCAGCTATAAAACAGGAGAAAGTAACATAATGTAATTTATTTGTGTAAATGGAAGAGGCTTTATGATCCCAAAGCCAGAGTTTAGCTTAGAGGCCTTCACAGTTTAACCATTTCTCTTAATACATACCCCAAACAATAACGTCTGTCATAAAGATTTCCCACAGTGAATGGCAAGCTTATCTCTAAACTACCTAATAGCAAGGCTTATTTCAATCTCGTGCTTTAGAAAAATTAGAACTAAAGAAGCAAACAAACAGAGAAACTCCATCAATTTCACAATGACATGGAACCACATGAAAGTTCTAGTGTCTAATATATGTCAGCATTTAATTCAAGCAAGGCTTAATGTCTCTTTGAGGCAATTGCCTAAGAGTTTTAATCAACCTGCACCAGGCTGCCTGGCTGGCAATGAGCACAGCAATGCAATAAAGAGCATGTCAGTGGGCGTGGTCCTCACCTCCTGGGAGGCTCTGTTCTTGCTCCTTTCTGCAGGCCAGGACTGCAGGTGGGAGGTTCAGTTTCAAGACCTGGCTTACGAGGAGCACCAAGTAAATAGCAATAACAAAATACAGGCTCTTATTTCAAAGATTATGGATGACATGTTACTCTGTTGGTATTCATGAGAATTTCAGATTTGTATAAAAATGAACGTCTTCTCATTCGTATCTGGTCATCTCTTGCACATATTCAGACAAAGCAGATCACACGTGGAGCTGAGGGTTCGTGACTGACTGCTCAGTGGTAGTGTTTCACGGCCGCTAAGAACTTGGAACTTTGCTTCTATTGTACTTTCTGACCAATGATTGGAACAACGGAAGTGAACACGGATCTTAAAATCTGGTACAGGCTATGCTCATTATAATAATGTAAAGTATGTTCTTAACCTCAACACATTTCCTTTGAGGAAGACTGACGTCTTCAAAGTTCGCTGTGGGAGGTGGTTCCAGTTTCGCAGTTCACCCTCTGTGTGGAGGTTTGAGGCCCTTAAATTTCAATAATCACAATTCAGAATTACGATTATATTTTCAAACAGACTCACGTAAACACCCCTTCCGACCTGATTCCAGTCTCTGTGAGAAATCTAATTAATGAACATTAGTGGAGGAAAGCTTTAAAGCGAGTCATTTTTTAAGACCATGAAAAGCAATCTTTATTCCATGTGATTAAGCCATAACACAGTGGAAAGAAGAAGGAAATCACATATGTGCACTTATATATCATTTTATTTGAGACACTTCGAATACATTTATACCCATTATATTTATAAGATATTTCCCTGGAGTCTAATACTGAATAATCACACGTTTATATATAAAAGCTATTTTACACGCACTTTCTGTTATCTTGTGCCTCGGTTTCAATCTTGCACTGATCACAAAATTCAGGACACTTGAAAAATTCTGAGTCACAGCTTCCCCACACATATGTACGAACGCCATTTCTTTGTTTAAAACAGTATATATGTAGATGTAGTTCAACCACAGAAGAGAAGAGAAAAAATAAAACGCTGAAATCTTCTCTGATCCTGACTGCCCCTGCATCACCACCAGTCTTTTTTGTTCACCTTGGCATCCGATTCCATCTCCGAGTCTCCCGGTCTCACAGACTCCTTCTGGTGGGCTCAGCGCCCCATACTCTGAAGCTAGGAGCTTCGATGTCCACTTCTGCATCACGAATGGGCCAGTCTCAGCCCTTCTCCTTTTGGACCTTCAATAATGTTTCACATAGTTGGTAACTCTCTTCTTTGACTTATATTTTCCTCCCTTGGCCTCCAGGAAAACACATCTCCCCGTTTTGTTTTTAACTTTTAATGTGAAGCTCCCCAAGCTCAGTCCTGACAGCTTCTCTTCTCTTCTCCTCCATGTCTTAAAGATCAGGTCCAGTCTCATGGCTGTGTTAGCATCGATACACCATCGATCCCCTGAATTCTCATATGTCTACTCTGGACTTTTTTCACAAAATCGAGACTCCTCTACCCATCTCAAATAGAGGCCAATGAATACATTCCTGGGAGGTTTTACACACACCTCAGCCTGGTCTAGAGCTGAAATCCTGCCCTCTCAACCCCTTCCTTCAGTCAGAATGGGCAGTCCTCCTTCCTCTCAGAGCATTAACCTGGAAACTGTTTGTGGTGCTTTTCTTTCCACCACAGATCCCAGGACATGTGGAATCCAATATCGAATCCTGTTGACTCAATTTTGAAAATGTTCCTAAAATCCCAACTCCTCCTGCCACTTCTTTGCTACCTCCTGACACAAACCAACATCCCCTGCCCCTGGACTGAGTCTCCAAATGATCTCTCTTCCTTTCCTCTCGTACCCCTGCGGTCTACACTCCACAGTCAGCCATGCCGGGGCTGCCTCCTGGACCACAAGGACTCACACTGGCCCCTTCTTTCCCTGCCCTCGTCCTCTGTGACTCTTTCCTCCCTCGCTAAGTGGGGGGCGCAGCCTTGCTGTGCTCCTCACACCGGGGGGGCGCTTCTCCCCCACGGCCTCTGAGTTTTCTGCCTCCAGAGTTTTGTTTATCCCAGGAAGTCTCAGCCACCGCTTTTGTTCTGATTTATTTTTCCTTATAGCTGTCACCTCTAACGTCTTATCTATTGCGTTTCTCAGCCTTTTGTCTGACTCCTTCCACGAGAATATGGGCCTAGGAGGAAGGACATGGCCTGCTGTGTTCAGTTTTATCGTCAGCACTGGCGGTGGGCCCTGATGCATCTCAGGCGCTTTTCTTTGACTCTTCATGAGTACGTTAAATGGAAAGATGGAATGAAGCCATACGTAACTATTTAGCCTCCATCTGACCCCCGCAGTGAAGGATTGGGCATTGCCAAGTGCAGGGACATCAACCGACCTTATGAAAAATGCCAAATTCTTACTCAAAAGCAGCATGCATCCACACGGAAAGGAGGAGGGATATGGTGAGTACGTGCACAGACGCTGGAGAAACATTGCCTGTGTGCAAACCCCGGGCCCCTCCAACTGGCTTTGTGACATGCAGCAGGCCTTTTAACTGCTCATGACTTAGTTTCCAATTCTAAGTAAGATGAGAAAATTATCATATTTACTTTTGGAGGTTATTATTAACATATATATGATCACTTATACAATGTTTGCACAACTGTATTATAATAGTGTATATTACCTATATTATTATGAGCATATATTATATATTATTATGGGCACATATATAATAATTATACAATTATTACTCAGGCATATGCTATACTTTCATATATTACCTATATTATTATGAGCATATACATGGCATATTATTATGAGCATATGTATAATTATACAACTACACAGGTATTATAATATTATCTATTACTTATATTATTAAGAGCATATATGATGTATTACTATTAAGCATATATAATAATTATACAATTATTACACAGGTATTATAATATTATGTTACCTACATTATGAATATATGTGACATATTATGAACATACATATGATAATATACAATTATTACACAGGTATTATAATATTATGTTACCTACATTATTATCAATATATGTGACATATTATGAACATACATATGATAATACGCAATTATTACACAGGTATTATACTATATATTGCCTATATGATTATGAGCATATATATGACATATTATGATCAGCATACATGTGATAATTATACAATTATTACACAGGTATCTTATTATAATATTACATATTACCTATATTATGAGCATACATATTACACATTTTTATGAGCATATATATAATTATACAATTATTACACAAGTTTTATATTATAATATTATATATATAATTATGAGCATATAAATGCACAACTCAGCCCCTTTGTAAGAGGACAATCCATGAGTGGTGTGAGATTTCATGATCCCTCCCAGCCTCAGCAATTGAACACATGCCATTCTTGGTCATTTTTGATTCATTTGATAATATGTGAATATATTTATTTTCTGAACCCTCTTCTTTACCTCTCCTGCCTATTTTGTTAGCGTTCCTATGAAAGGTCTGAGTTCTGGGCTGTCATCGAGGGCTGGGAGTCAGCGTTCACCCTGATTTTTTAGGCCTCAGTACGTTTGCACCAGGCCTACCTCACCTTGCGTTTGGCATTCTCATGCTCTCCATGTTCTTATCTGTTTTCTGTTCTCACATTCTTAAATCGTCTCTGTTTGATCTTCTGTATCCCATCCGGGGTGTCACCTCCCCCAGGAAGGTTTTCTAAGGTCCAGATTGACATGGTCATGGTGTGTCACCCACCTGTTTCCATAGCATGCTGTTCCTACCACTATTGTGTCTCAGGCTTGTGGATATTTCAGCTGACAGTGCAACTGGTCAACAAGCTCCTATGGGGGCAGACTTCACATCTCTGCTTTCTTTGATTAAGCATTCAAAACAATGCCTGATACATTGAGAGAATACAAAGGCACCTTATGCTTGTTTAAAAATTAAATAGATGACTCACACAGAGAGACACAAAATTTTAGTGGAACTTTGCTCTGTAAACTGCACGTCTAGGAGCTGGCCTCAACTTTCTTATTCTAAATTGTCACATATATTTATTTATATGTGAGATTAATCTAGGCTAACAGTTCAGCTCTTTGATAAACTGGTCACCCTTCTGCCTTGATGAGTCTTCTGCTGCCTTCGGTGTGTTAATGTCACTGACTGAGGAAGAGTGCACCAGCTCACAGTCATGCTCATTTCCTCTCTGCCTGGGCAAGGTGATGCCTAGTCCAGAGTCCAACACTCAGGTCTACTTCTGTACTTAATAAAAATAGCTTTTTTCCAGTCTAGAAATAACCAAAGAGCGTTCATTCCAAGAGTTCACCTTTACTACCTTTGTCAAAGTTTTCCTTTCTCGTTTGACAGGGAATTCGTTTAGGTTCAGATGAAAATTTAGCCTACACGGATACTTAGAACGGAAAGAAAAAAGAAAATGGAGCGATATGATGAAGACCAGACTTTTGTCCTTCAAAAACTATTCTAAGAGAACTCCAGTTCTCAGAAAAGGATGTTCTTTCTGGCATCAATTGGCAGGCAAATTCTGATTTGGAAACTGAGCAATGCTATCATTTTATCAATCATTGTTTCAGTTATTACCATTGTTTGGGTGCATTCTTGCAAGAACAATGGTCGAGCTCTTTATGGAACATTGCATTCCAGTAATGTCCCCTGTACTTAATTACAAAGCATTTTGCAAATGATTATTCAATGAGATTATTCCCCCTAGAATTATGAGCATTTATTTTTAAGTAGTCTTCAAAGGTTTCAAGCTAATGGTTTTTGTTTGCAGTTTTAAAAACCCACATGAAGAAGGCCCATTGTGACACTGGTTATTAGAACAGGCCACCTGTGAGAACAGAAAGAGTTTTATGAAAAAAAAAAGTGATAAGAAATATATATTCAAGTCTTAGCTCTTTCACAATCATGATGTTAGATTTGAGTCTTTTTTTTCCCCTAGAATCTTGGTTTACATGATATTTTTAAAAAGGAGAATCATACTCAGAAGAAGTTCCTAGCTGGGCAATTGTTTGGATCAAATGAAAAAATACATACGATACTAAATAACAAAAGAGTCACTGTGCAAATGTTATAATTGCATTCCTAACACTATTGCTTTCAAAGGTTGTCTGTAACATACAGCCTTTTTTCGGAGCTCTTCACTTCCATTTATTAAGTTTTGGGCTCAGTAACTATCACTTTGTTTGTCTGTTTTCCCATAACAGGTCACTTTTTGGCCAAGTGAGAGGCTTGAGGGAAAGTGTTTGTTTTGGTTATAATTCGTACGAAAGTTTCATCTTCTCAACATACTCCAGAGTGTATTAATTTCAGGCATTATCAACAATAAGCATTTTTTAAAGTAACTTAAATTGAGTTTAATTAATGAAACTTCAATAGATAAAATAGCAACTAAATTGAACTACTAAAATTATTTTTAGAAAGGGTAA
The DNA here is from genome assembly GCF_000951035.1 of Colobus angolensis palliatus. NCBI lineage: Eukaryota > Metazoa > Chordata > Mammalia > Primates > Cercopithecidae > Colobus > Colobus angolensis. The sequence goes on along the minus strand of NW_012115255.1, from coordinate 2,695,686 downwards.
TGAAAAAATGTTTATTCAAGTGTATGGTTATTAAAAATGGACACTGCTCTCTAAAGATACACACTATATTCCCATGAAAGCCATCAAGGATACAGCAGGCCTATTTTCTTTTATTGCACTATGCCAATACTGTGTTTTTTACAAACTGAATATTTGTGGCAACCCTGAGTCAAGTCTATCGGCTCCATTTTTCCTACAGTAGGTGCTCACTTGGTGCCTCCGTGTCACGTTTTGACAATTGTATTAGTCAGGGCTCCCTAGAGGGACAGGACTGATAGGATAGATGTATATATGAAAGGGAGTTTGTTAAGGAGAATTGACTGACATGATCACAAGGTGAAGTCCCACAGCAGGCCGTCTGCAAGCTGAGGAGCAAGGAAGTCGGTCCAAGTTCCAAAATCTCAAAAGTACGGAAGTTGACAGTGCAGCCTCCAGTCTATGGTCAAAGGCCTGAGAGCCCCGGGCAAACCACTGGTGTCAGTCCAGGAGTCCAAAAGCTGAAGAACTTGGAGTCTGCTGTTCGAGATCAGGAAGCAGCCAGCACAGGAGAAAGATGGAGGCCTGAAGACTCAGCCAGTCCAGTGCTTCCGTGCTCCTCTGCCTGCTTTTATCCGAGCCGTGCTGGCAGCTGTTTAGATGGTGCCCACCCAGATTGAGGGCGGGTCTGCCTTTCCCAGTTCACTGACTCAAAGCTTAATCTCCTTTGGCAACACCCCCACAGACACACCCAGGAATAATACCTTGCATCCTTCCATTCAATCAAGTTGATACTCAATATTCACCATCACATCAATGATCAAAATGTTTCATTTTTTTTCTTGTTATTACATCTGTGATGACGATCTTCTATCAGTGATCTGTGATGTTACTATTGTAATTGCTGAACCTCCTCCTGGAAGACAATAAACTTAACGAATGTTGTGTGTGTTCTGACTGCTTCAGACTGTGTGCATTCGGCTACTTCCCAGCTTGCTCCCTCCCCCAGGGCCTCACTCTTCTCTGAGACAGAACAATATTAAACTCAGGTCAATGACTAACCCTATAATGGCTTCTAAGTGTGCAAGTGAAAGGAAGAGTTGCACACGTCTTACTTTAAATCAAAAGCTGGAAACGATTAAGTTTAGTGGAGAAGTCTTGTTGAAAGCCAAGAGGGACCAAAGCTAAGCCTCTTGCACCAAACAGTTAATGAACTTGTGAATGCAAAGGAAAAGTATTGAAGGAAATTAAAAGTGCTTTTCCAGTGAACACACAAATGGTGAGAAAGTAAAACAGCCTAATTGCTGATGTAGAGAAAGTCTGAGTGGCCTGGACAGATCAGACAAACCACAAGATTCCGCTAAGCCAAAGCCGAACCCAGAGCAAGGCCCTGACTCTTAATTCTGTGAAGACTCAAAGGTGAGGAAGCTGGAGAATAAAAGTTTAAAGCAAGCAGAGGCTGGTTCGTGGGACTGAAGGAAAGAAGTCATCTCCATAACATAAAAGTGCAAGATAAAGCCACAAGTGCTGATGGAGAAGCCGTAGCAAGTTATGCAGAAGGTGTAGCTGAGATCATGGATGACTACACTAACAACAGATCTTCAATGGAGATGCAACAGCTATTGGAAGAAGATGTCATCCAGCACTGCCATAGCTGGAGAAGTCAATACCTGTTTTCAAAGCTTCAAAGGATGAGCTGACTCGCCTGTTAAGGGGCTAGTGCAGCTGGTGACTTTAACTTGAGGCTGATGCTCACTTACCATTCTGAAAATCCTCGGGACCTGAAGAATTATGTGAAATTGGCTAGGTGCAGTGGCTCATGCCTATAATCCCAGTTGAGGCAGGTGGATCACTTGAGGTCAGGAGTTTGAGACCAGCCTGATCAACAAAACGTCGTCTGTACTACAAATACAAAAATTAGCCAGATGTAGTGGCACATGCCTGTAGTCCCAGCTACTCGGGAGGCTGAGGCTGGAGAATTGTTTGAACCTGGGAGGTGGAGGCTGCAGTGAGCTGAGATTGTGCTACTACACTCCAGCCTGAGTGACACAGAGCAAGACTCCATCTGAAAAAAAAAAGAAAAAAAAAGAAAGAAAAAGAAAAAAATTATGCTAAATCTACTCTGCCTGTGCTCTATAAATGGAACAACAAAGCCTGGATGACAGCACATCTGTTTATAGCATGGTTTACTGAATATTTTAAGCCCACTATTGAGACCTATTGCTCAAAAAGGGGAGTCCTTTAAAAATATGACCGTCTGCTGACAGTGCACCTGTTCACCCAAGAGCTCTAACAGAGATGTCCAAGATGAATGTCGCGTTCATGCCTGCTAACACAACATTCCTTTTGCAGCCCAGGGATCAAGGAGTAATTTTCACTTCTGACTCTTATTATTCAAAAGATACATTTTATAAGGCTATAGTTCTATAAATAGTGATTCCCCTGATGGGTCTGTATATAGCGAATTGGAAAGCTTCTGGAAATGATTCGCCATTATAGATGCCAGGAAGAACATTTGTAATTCATGAGAAGAGATAAAAATATCAAAATTAACATGAGTTTGGAAGAAACATGACTTTAAGGGGTTCAAGACTTCAGTGGAGAAAGTAACTGCCCATTCAGTGGAAATAGAAGAGAAATATAATTAGAAGTAAAGCCTAAAGATGTGACTGAATTGCTGTAATCTCATGATAAAACTTGATAAAACATGATAAAAGAGATGAGGAGTTGCTTCTTATGAATAAGCAAAAATTTTGTTTGTTTGTTTTTTGAGATGGAATATATTCCTGGTGAAGATGCTGTGAACAGTGTTGAAACGTCACCAAAGGATTTAAATATTGCATTAACTTAGCTAATAAAGTGGTGGCAGGATTGGCGAGGACTGACTCTACTTCTGAAAGAAGTTCTACCGTGAGTAAAATGCTATTAAATAGTGATACAGGAGGTAGAAAGAAAGTATTTAAGCAGATAGTGAGGATGAGAGTCCTCTGTAAGGTTTCCTTTTACTATAAAGCAGCCCCCAAAAAGCAGTTGTAAAATCGGGCTGCAGACATAGGTAGGGTGAATGCTGGAAGCTGTACCAGCAGAAGAGGGATACCTGGAACCAGGTATATTCAACATGGAGTTCCCTCTTCTTTGCCTTTTCTTTGTCTCCATGTGTGCAAAAGCAGGCAACATGGCGTCGGCCTGGTAGAGACCCCATCTGCATAATAAAAGTGAGGGTGGGACGGCCAGCTTCTCCACACACTGTGCAAATGGCACACCTGGCCCAACCAATCTCTCATCCCCTATGTAAATCAGACACTGCCTCTTCAAGCTCGTCTATAAAACGCTGCGCTTTTTACCACAGAACCAGAGACCCACTCAGGAGCCTTCTCTGTCTGCGGGAGAGAGAGCTTTTCTCTTTTTCTTTTCTCTTGCCTATGAAACCTACCCTCTTAAACTCACTTCTTGTGTGTCCACATCCTTGATTTCCACAGCGTAAGACAATGAACCTCGGGTATTTACCCCAGACAATGATGCCATTTCAACAGCATCACATGCTACAAAGAAATATTTCATGAAGAGAAGAGTTCATCAATGAGGCCAACTTCATTGTTGTCTTATTTATATATATATATATGTTTATTTATTTTTTCTTTTTTTTTGAGATGGAGTCTTGCTCTGTCGCCCAGGCTGGAGTGCAGTGGCACAATCTCGGCTCACTGCAAGCTCCGCCACCAGGGTTCACGCCATTCTCCTGCCTCAGCCTCCCGAATAGGTGGGACTACAGGCACCCATCACCACGTCTGGCTAATTTATTTTGTATTTTTAGTAGATACGGAGTTTCACCGTGTTAGCCAGGATGGTCTCGATCTCCTGACCTCATGATCCGCCTGCCTCGGCCTCCCAAAGTGCTGGGATTACAGGTGTGAGCCACCTCGTCCAGCCTATTTTAAGATATTTTCACAGCAACCACAATCTTCCGCAATTATCTCCCTGATGGGTCAGCAGCCATCAACATTGAGACAAGATTCCCTCCTGGCAAGATTACAGTTATGACTTACTGAAGGCTCAGGTCATTCTTAGCACTTTTTGGCAATAAATTATTTTTTAATTAAGGTATGCATGTTGTTTTTTAAACATAACACTATTACATACTTTATGGGCTATGGTATAAGTAAATATACCTTTTATATACACTTGAAGCCAATCAATTTCATGACTCTCTTTACTGCCACGTGCATGGTGTGGAACTGATCCTGTAATATCTGCAAAGTGAGCCTGTACTTGCAGAACAGTCGGCACAGGTTTCCACATTTCACTTGTTGAAATGGCATTAGGATCTAATGCATTTATAATCAATTACATTTTGCATTTCATAAATTCTATTCAGTAAAAACTCGTCTGTTGGCAATAAAAGTTAAGATCTTATTTTTATTAAGAGGAAAGCACAGTCATAAATTTCCGACTATCTAGGAGACAATTATTGGCCAAGGAAACTGTAGGGCCACTATTGAAATTAAGATACAAAGCAGGCCTGGCGCAAAGCCTTATGTCTGTAATCCCAGAGCTTTGGGTGGTCATGGTTGTTGGATCTCCTCAGGCCACAAGTTTAAGACGAGCCTGGGCAACAGAGAGAAACCCCATCTTTACAAAAAAGATTTTAAAAGTAGCCAGGCGTGGTGGTGCATGCCTGTAGTCCTAGCAACTTGGGCGGCTGAGGTAGGAGGATCGCTAAACCCACAAGTTTGAGATGCTGTGAACTATGGTCGCACCACTGCACTCCAGCCTGGGTGAGGGAGCAAGACACCAACTCAAAAATAAGAAGACGTCAAACATTTTTTATTTCTTTTTGTTTGTGTAAAATCTGATTGACTTTTCATCTTTTTTTCCATCAACCTACCAAGTAGTGCTTATTTTTACGTGTATCATACTTATGTCTAATTTGATAAACCAAGTCCAGCATCTTTAAATTCACATAAATTGAGAGAATTTTTTTCTGAAATTTTTAAGTGAGAGATTTTAACTGATTTAAATTTGTCTCCCCTTCCTCTCTTCCTTAAACACTTCACTATTAGCACAACTGTCTGTATTAAGTAATGTATTGGCCAGGCATGGTGGCTCACTTCTGTAATCCCAGTACTTTTGAGAGGCCAAGGCTGGTGGATCACTTGAGGCCAGGAGTTTGAGACCAGCCTGGCCAACATAGAGAAAACCTGTCTCTACTAAAAATACAAAAAAAATAGCCAGGCATTGTGGCACACACCCTCAATTCCAGCTACTTGAGAGACTGAGGCAGGAGAATTGCTTCAACCTAGGAGATGGAGGCTACAGTAAGCTGAGATCACACCACTGCACTCCAGCCTGGACAAGAGGGAGACTCTTAAAAAAAAAAAGAAAGAAAGAAAAAAGAAACACTAAAAAATAAATAAATAAATGTATTTTTGCAGAAATATCTGTATTGTATAGCCTGTCCAAGGATAACGAAATTCAAGAAACTTATACAGAAAAAGAAAAAGGAAATGAAGAGAAAGAAGAAAACAAACCTACCTGACCCCTCCCACTCCCAAAATAAGCAGCTGAGCGGAGGTGAGAATGAAGGTCCAGTGAAGGTTAAATGATAAGAACACACAGGGCAGATAAAGGGGGTTTCAAGAAATGTTTGGTGGGACAAATTACGAGGAAAAACAGGTCTCCCAGCTTAACATAAGCCATCATATCACCCGCCTCTCTTCTTCAGCAGAGGAAGTCTCTGTTCCCTGCCTTACACTGATGAACTCTCCAAACAGGGTCCTAATGTGTATTTCTCCAAAAAATCTCTCACTGAATGACATTCTCCCACTAGAGACTAAACCACCTGTGTGTGTGTGTGTGTGTGTGTGTGTGTGTGTGTGTATGTGTGTGTGAGACAGAGAGAGAGAGAGAGATGGGGGGAGGGAATTTAACCTGCATTCCCAAAGATTTTTCATTAAAAGGTAATGAAAGCTCAGGAAATTTAATAAGTGCTTAAATTGAGAAAATAAGTCTTAATGGACATAGGGAACAACCTTGTGTCAAGTCACCCGGAAGACAGTTAGTTAACCTTTACGCTAGAAAAGACTGGAAACTTTTATCGTTGACGCTGTAATAGGGTTAAGGAAATCAATCTTAATATATAAAACACTGTGCCACTGGCTGTATTTGTATCTAAAGTTTAATATTTAATACATCACATCTCAAAGAGGAAAACACCTGTTGCCGTATTTGGAGACATGAGCAGGTAGCGCATGGAACTCAGGGGTAAAGCGGGGGCTGATTTAGCCTTTTTGGAACTTAATGCTCCTGAAATGAAACCTCCAGGTTTCGCCAAGTGCATGCATGCAATCTATTTTTGTGTAAGGAAAATAAACTCACCTCAGTGGATCCCAAGTATCAACTTTTGGAACAGTGGAAGAAGTAGAATAAACGTGGTCTGTATAAGTTTTCTGCCTGGAGTTCTCTGTGCAAAGGGATAAGAGTGAAAGAATCCATCCCAAGCATGGATGTTACGTTTATATCCCATTGGCAGGTCCCTGCGTTTGTTTGGACTAAGTTTTTTATCTGCAGAATGAGGGTTTTATGGGTGTGATGTGGATCCATCTCTATTATTCTAAGAACATCTCTGTTATTCTAAGATCCATCTCTATTTCTTTCAAAACTGAATGAAACTGCTACTTGGAAGAATGATATTTGACAGCACAAAAATTAATTATCTGAAATTAAAATAGGTGCAAAAGCCACAAAATACATCTCTTTTGGTTTTCACTTGGCTCACTCTGCTGAGAAAATACGATTGCAATAAATAAAAATATCATACAATATTTAAGCCTTACATTATTGCTCATTTAAAAACCAAGGGTGCACAGTGTGCTGCTCTGGTGAGAGAAAGCCGTAGTTACATTGTCAGTACCGATCAAATGAGAAGTGATTAGACTGAGGCAACCTCACAGTATGTTAACATGATTGAGATAAGAAGCAGGGAGTGAGGTACTGTAAGATAAATCTCCCTTTTCCATCATATAAATAGCAATAGAAAATGTTTATTAATGAGTAATGGATAGAATAAATGATACATAAAGGTAAATTCCAGGGCTGGGCGCGGTCATGCCTGTAATCCCAGCACTTTGGGAGGCCAAGGCGGGCTGATTATGAGGTTAAGAGATCAAGATGATCCTGGCCAACATGGTGAAATCCTGTCTCTATTAAAATACAAAAATTAGCTAGGTGTGGTGGCGTGCCCCTGTAGTCCCAGTTACTCAGGAGGCTGAGGCAGAATTGCTTGAACCCGGGAGGCGGATGTTGCAGTGAGCCGAGATTGCACCGCTGCACTCCAGCCTGATGACAGAATGAGTCTCCGTCTCAAAACAAAAGGTAAATTCCAGAAAAGCAATGCTGAAAGAGGGAAGTAGCATTGCCTGAGGGATGACAGAGGAGGGTCAGGGCACTCACCTTTGTGTTATAAATGCCTTGATACCATTTACCTTTTTAAACTATGCTGTATTGATTAAGGGTGCCATAAAAAAACACCAGAGACTGGGTGGTTCAAACAACAGAAACATGTTTCCTCACAGTCCTGGAGGCTGGAAGTCCCATATCAGGGTGTCAGCCAAGGCTGCTTCCTTGAGGCCTCTCTCAGTGGTTTGCAGAAGGCGTCTTCTCCCTATGTCCTCCCAAGGTCGCGCTGGGTGTGTCTCTGTCCTCAGCTCCTCTTCTTATCAGAACTCCTCAAATCACACCTCAGTAAAACTGACTTTAAATGTCTGTGCCTGGAAGAGTTTGGAGTGAATTTAATTTGAACTGAGCACTCTTGAAATGAATTTTAAAGACATCTCTTCTCTGGATGGTCATTCTTTCAATTACTTAGAGCAAGAAGAGAGAAAATATAGTCTCCTGGTTAATAACAAGCTCTATGGACCCTTCCTACTCTGAGTAGGAAGTGGGAGAGAGCAATGTGGAGTTTATCCATTGGCAAACATCGCCACCAGGAGGGAAGATGCCCTGAGGAGTTGGCGGCTGAGAAAAGCAGCTGCTCCTTGACAACATCAGCTCCTCACAGACCTTCCCCACTCCGACAAACGCCCTCACCCCCAACCTGAGTCCCTGTTCCTTCTCTCCGAGCGACTCACAGCAAATGGAAGGTCCCCCCTGTGCCTCAAGCTCCCATGGCTGGGGTTGCAAGGATGGCTGATCCTCGAAGCATCCTTTGCACAGTTCCTGTTTTCTAACTTCAGTCTTGGAACAATGACCCAAAGCATAAATTATCTGCAGCACTCAGCAGGTCTCTACCTGCATAACCCCGCATTGCCCAGTGGTATTAAAAGCATGACAGGTCTCACTGACCAAAAATGCACCTTAGCAACGTTGATGGCTGAAAGCCAGGAGCCCGCACGTGCACCACTGCTGCCTTCAGTCTGGGCAGGATGAGCTCCCGAGCAGCTGCGCTGACTGTTCTTTCTACTAGAAAGGAACTAACCAAAGGGTCTGGGGCGACAGGATCTCACCGTCAAGGCAGAGCAAAGGTCAGAGCTTATTTTACACGTGTCCAGCTGCCCAGGAGAAAGAGGACGTGTATTGTACTAACAGTTAGGGTGCAAGTCACAGTATAGGCTCATCCATGACCACTTAGGAGGTCATTTATGAGGAATTTGCTTTTCTCGCTTATCCAGTCAATGACTTTGATTAAAAGAGTTTCAATTTTGAGTTATTTTCATCTCTGAGATCTTAACCATGAAATGGTTATACTTGGTTGCAGTTCTTTGTACTGAATTGATAAATAAGAATAAAGGCCGGGTGCGGTGGCTCACGCCTGTAATCCTAGCACTTTGGGAGGCTGAGGCGGGCAGATCATGAGGTCAGGAGATCGAGACCATCCTGGCTAACATGGTGAAACCCCCGTCTCTACTAAAAATACCAAAAAAAAAAAAATTAGCCAGGCGTGGTGGCGGGTGCCTGTAGTCCCAGCTACTGGGGAGGCTGAGGCAAGAGAATGGCATGAACCCGGGAGGCCGAGCTTGCAGTGAGTGGAGATCATGCCACTGCACTGCAGCCTGCGTGACAATGCAAGACTCCGTCTCACAAAAGAAAAGAAAAGAATATTTGCCATTACAAAGAAATGTGCCAGCTATTTGAGACATAAAGAAAATCACTGAGTATCCTTAACTGAATTTACTTTCTAATTAGAAAAGTTATTATAATACAAATAACAATAATACAATGTAAAACAGAACAAAACAAAACTGATAAGATAGCAATATAGACAGAAAGCCAGGAAAAATAGGGCTGTATAGTCAGTGTGACCCTCTATTGATCCAGAAAATGAAAGGATTCACAATTACATGACTGAGTCCTCCTCTTCCCTGGGTATAGGCTCCGAGCACAATGTCTTGAGCCGTGCTAATGTAACCGCCCAGTGGGTTCACCTTGCCGGCTGCCTGGACTCAGCCGATTTATCAAGACGGGGGAATTGCAATAGAGAAAGAGCAATTCATTCATGGCTGGCTGTGTGGGAAACTGGAGTTTTATTATGACTCAAATCAGACTCCCTGAACATTCGGGGATCCGAATTTTAAAGGATAATTTGGTAGGTGGGGAAGGTCAGTGACTTGAGAGTGCTCACTGGTTGGGTCAGAGATGAAATCATAGGGAGCTGCAGCTGTTTTCTTGTGTGGAGTCAGTTCCTGGGTGGGGACCACAAGATCAGAGGAGCCAGTTTGTAGATCTGGGCAGTGCCAGCTGACCCATCAGGTACAGGGTCTGTAAAATATCTCAAGCACTGACCATAGGAGCACTTTAGGGAGGGTCAGAATCTTGTAGCCTCCAGCTACATGATGCCTAAACCATAATTTCTAATCTTGTGGCTAATTTGTAGGTCCTACAAAAGCAGTCTAGTCCCCAAGCAAGAAGAAGGTTTGCTGTGGGAAAGGGCTGTTATTGTCTTTGTTTTAAAGTATAAACTAAGTTCCTCCCAAAGTTAGTTCAGCCTATACGCAGGAAGGAACGAAGACAGCTTGGAGGTTAGAAGCAAGATGGAGTCAGTTATGTTAGATCTCTTTCACTGTCTCTGTCATAATTTTGCACTGGTGGTTTCCTTAAGGGGCACACACACGCTGCCTTCCTACGAGGGACTGGGACAATGGGGTTTCTCTGACTGGGGCTGATGCTTCCTTTAGAAACCTTGGATCAATTCTGTGGCAGGAGAAAAAAAAATGTCTTTTTATTTCCTCAGTTAGAAAAATGGCCACCAAAGCTATGCTTTGCCTGTGAGCAGCACAATTAAGCCTCGGGCTTTCTGACGCGTGGTAAATAAAGCCAGTGAGTTGGTCAGAGGCTGTTTCACACATGGCATTGGTGTCTGCTGAGTGAGCAGCAGGCCACTCTCCACCAAGGAGTCTCTGTGGGGACCACTGTCCCACTGGCAATAAGTAGTAAGCACATGTATGCATGCAAAGTATCTCTTCCTAGGAATTGTGGATGGCTGACAATCAACACACCTGTCTAGTCAACTCACTCCTGCCTTATATGTATGCACAAGCGTAAAAGGAGGTGAGCTTCAATACCACTCGCCTCGTGCACTGAGCCTGTGATGGGTCATGACTGGGCTGGCAGTCACGTGATTCATGGTTCTAACTCCATGTAGCTGGTGGTCCACCTGGAAACTGTCGATGGGAGTCCTCCCCACGTGGACGGACTCTACAAACCGTGCACGCCCGGTCCCTCCGGAGGAGACGCACAGCACGCCGGGCACGCCCCGTCCGCCTGGAGGAGACGCACAGCACGCCGGGCACGCCCCGTCCCTCCGGAGGAGACGCATAGCACGCCGGGCACGCCCCGTCCCTCCAGAGGAGACGCCCAGCACGCCGGGCACGCCCCGTCCGTCCGGAGGAGATGCATAGAACGCCGGGCAAGCCCCGTCCGTCCGGAGGAGACGCACGGCATGCTGGGCATGGGCAAGCCTCTTTTGTTAGGTATTTATTTTTGCTAGTTAATTTAACCAGAAATTGTGCCAAATCCTGAAAGCTTTTTAAAATTATTATTAAATGAGAATCTCTGATTCTCTGAGCCACAACACAGTAAGCAAACAAACAAACAAACAAAACCATGGCTACTTCCAGAAGGTAGAACTGTGCTGCTTAGAGACAAGTCATTGCTCAGTGATTCATCGTTTCGTCTGATGAATGAGGGGTGCTTCCCAATGAGCCGCAGATTTCTCTTCTTTGCCCCTTCTTCTCTCTATCCCCTCAGCTCTCTCTCCATGCCCTTGGATGCTCCACCCACTTCCTACTTTCTGGAGCTACGCTTTTCTCCAGCTAGCAGCGTCTTTGAAATATAATTAACCCACCATTCTGACATCAGTTTTTCACTTATCTGTGATCCCGACCAATATCACAGAAGCTCAAGGGGAGAGTATACAAAGAGAGAAGAGGATCAGATTTTTTTCCCCTAGATTAAATCGAATGTTAAATATTAATCATAATATTTAAAATTCAAATTTTCAATTATTATGCATTACCTCAAATCAATGTCTAATCGATCTGTGCAAATATCACTTTCAGATTTACAGAAGAAGAAACTAAAATATAAATGTTTTAAGACATTCATTCAAGAATAATGTAAGTGGCAGACCCGGAATATAAATTCACAACTCCCAATTCTTTTTTTTTTTTTTTTTTTGAGATGGAATCTCACTCTTGTTGCCCAGGCTGGCGTGCAGTGGTGCAATCTTGGCTCACTGCAACCTCCGCCTTCTGGGTTCAAGCCATTTTCCTGCCTCAGCCTCCAGAGTAGCTGGAATTACAGGCGCCCACCACCACATCTGGCTAATTTTGGTACTTTTAGTAGAGACGAGGTTTTACAGTGTTGGTCAGGCTGGTCTCGAACTCCTGATCTCAGGTGATCCACCCACCTCGGCCTCCCAAAGTGCTGGGATTACAGGTGTGAGCCACCATGCCCGGTCCACAACTTCCAGTTCTAAGGCTTCCCTGATTGTGGCATCCTGGCAGCCGGTGTACAGGATTCACTGCCATGTGGATAAAGTCATCATATGTCACATGTAAAAATAAACGTTCAGTGACAAAATAAATGCTCATCAACCAATTAAGACACAAGTTATTCATAGAGGTGTTATATTTCCAAACTTTGGGGCAATTACAGTGTTTAGATATAGTAAGACTTAGTTTGCATTCTTAAGCACTTTGGAACTCAGCAGATGGTGTAAATTATTTTACAAAACAGAAGAAATATTTTACAACTGAATCAAAATGTGTATTTTGATACTCCAGGTTTTACCAAGGAAATTAGATAATCCTGAACCTGTTTTGCTCTGCAGTAGTTTTTTTAATTAAGACATTTAAATAAAGATTTTAAAATTATAAAAGTTTTAAATGTATAGCAAAGTACAGACAATACAGAGACTTCCCGTATATTACACACTCAGCTTCCCCTATTAATAATAACTTACCTTCCTGTGGTATATTGGTTCTGATGAATGGACCAAGGTTGATTTTTATTAACTAAAGCCTACCGTTTAATCAGATTTCCTTAGTTTTTACGGGAAGTCCTTTTCCTTTCCCACCATCTCATATGCAGCATTCATTTAATCCATATTACATTTAATCCTCACGTCTCCTTACGCTTCTCTTGGCCATGACAGTTCTCCAGACTCTTTGTTTTTGATGACCCTGTCAGTTTCGGGGAGGGAGTCCTGGTCAGGACTGTTGTGGAATATGCTTCAGTTGGGATTTATCTGAGGTTTTTCTCATGACTCGGTAGGATCAGGAATGCCTGGGAGCAAAACCACAGAAGTAAAGTGCCATTTTCATGAAACCATGTTGCGTGTACATGCCATCATCACAACTTGCCATTTTTGATGTCAAACGTGAGCACCTGACTGAGACGGTACTTGCTGGGTTTCTCCTATGTAAAGTTCTTTTTTTTTTTTTTTTAAACTTTCCTACTGTATTCTGAGAGGAAAGGATTATGCTCAGTCCACATTTGTTGACTCCATAGGCTTTCCTTTTTCATTTTCATAGTTTTGCCAAAAGGTTATATAATTGGAATCATACAGTATGTGGCCTTATCAGACTGCTTTTCATCTAGCTATATGCACTAAAGAGTCATTCATATTTTTCTGGCCAGATAACCTAATAATCTTTTTATTATTGAATAATATTCATTGCATTGATATACTATGTGTTTATCTATTCACTAATTTAAGAACAGATTGATTGCTTCCAGTTTATGGAGATAATGAATGAAGCTGCTGAAGATAATGATTTTCATGAACAGAAGTTTTCAAATCAGTTGGGTAAATACCTAGGAACACCATTGCTGGATTCTAAGAGGACTATATTTAGGTTTGTAACAAATTTGTGAAGCTGTCTTCCAAAATAGCTGTAACACTTGGCAATCCCAGCTTCAGTGAATGAGAATCCCTATTGTTCCCTATGATTTCCAGCTTTAGGTATTGCCAGCTTTGAGGATTTTAGTCATCTGTATATTGTAGTATTCCATTGTTATTTTAATGTGCAATTCCCAGATGACAAATTATGTTGAACATCTTTTCTTATATTTATTTGCCATTAGTGTATTTTCTTCCGTGAGGTGCTTGTTTAGAACATTTGCCCATTTTTTCATTGAGTTGTTTTCTTACTATTTTTAAAAAATTTCGTATATTGTGGAAGTAAGTACTTTCCCAGATATAAATGTGTTTTCAATTATTTTCCCAGTCTTTGATTGTCTTTTTATTCTCTTAATAGTATCTTTCAAAAAACAAATATTTTTAATTTTTACTTTGACAAATTGTGCTTTTGGTATTGTATCTAAAAATGCATCACCAAATCCAGTAGCACCTAATTTTTCCTCCTATGTTTTCTTCTAGTAGTTTTATAATTGTTCCTTTCACATTTCCATCTATGGTCCTTTTTTTTTTTTTTGATACGGAATCTTGCTCTGTCACCCTGGCTGGAGTGCAGTGGGGCAATCTTGGCTCACTGCAACATCTGCCTCCTGGGTTCAATCCTTTCTCAAGTAGCTGGGATTACAAGTGTGCACCACCATGGCTGGCTAATTTTTGTATTTTAAGTAGAGACAATGGTTTCACCATGTTGGCCAGGCTGGTCTCGGACTCCTGACTTTAAGTCATCCACCCACCTCAGGCTCCCAAAGTGTTGGGATTACAAGCATGAGCCACTGCACCAGGCCTCAGTTTCATTTTAAGTTAATTTCTGTGGAAAGCGTAAGATCTGGGTTTAATTAAGGTCATTTTCTCCCCTTTGGGATGCCGGAATGTTCCAGGACCATTTGTTTTAAATACTGCATTTTCTCAACTAAATTGCCTGGCTCCTTTTTTGAATAATTAGTCGACTACCTTTGCTTGGCTCTACTTCTGAGTTCTCTGTTCTGTCCCATAGATCTATGTCTGTGATTTTGCCAATATGGTGCTGATTTGATTATGGTAGCTTCGTACAAAGTGTTGAAGTGTGGTAGCACTGGTCCTTGGATTTGTTCTTCTTCAGAATCTTGTGGCTACTCCAGGTCTTTTGCTTTCCATATATACTTTAGAATCAGTTTCTTGATATCTATGAAATAGCCTGCTGGGATTTAGACTGAGACTGGGCTGACTCGGTAGATCAAATTGGGGAGAATTGATAACAGCATAGAATCTTTACAATCCACGAACACAGAATACCTGTCTAGTTATTGAGGGATTCTTTTTCTTTTTCTTTTTCTTTTTTTTTTTTTTTTTTTT
>NW_012115255.1:2661829-2680817 GCF_000951035.1 Colobus angolensis palliatus | reverse complement strand
GATCTGATCTCCTGACCTCATGATCCGCCCGTCTCGGCCTCCCAAAGTGCTGGGATTACAGGCTTGAGCCACCGCGCCCGGCCGAGGGATTCTTCTTCTTTTATCAGAGTTTTGTAGTTTTCCACATACAGATCTGTGCATAGTCATTAGATTCATATGTAAATATTTATCTTTTGGTGCCATTGTAAGTTTTTACATTTTAAATTCTAGTGACTTATTGCTGGTATACAGGCTGGCACTTGGCTTTTGTGTATTAACTGTTTATCCTGTGACCTTACTATACTGGCTTGGGACTTACTAGTCCCAAGAGTTTTGGGGACGGTATTTTCTCCATAGTCAATTTCGTCATTTAAAATGAAGACAGTTTTACTTCTTCCTTTTGAATCTGTTTATTTTCCTTCTCTTCTCTTGTCTTCTCGTTTTCTTTTCACTTAATTAGCTGGTTCTTCCGGTACCTGCTGGATGTGAGTGGTGACGGAAAACATCACAGCTTGGCTCCTGGTCCTGTTGGTGAAGCTCCTCCCTCACTCTTCAGATGTGCGCTCTGCCTTTCCTGGAGCGTTGACTTCCTTGTCATTCTGTTGTGTCCTCATTTATGTCTTTTAATCTTCCTTGTTCTAAAGTTAGTTTGTTTGTATTTTTTCTCTCTCTAAAATTAATGCAGCTTTACCACCTGTCTTTGATTGGTGTTTGCCTGGTGTATCTTCTTCTTTCCCTGTTCTTTAACCTGTCTGAGCCTGTGTATTTTCAGTGGGCTTCCTCTAGATAACACAGAGTTGGGTCTTGGTATTTTTAATTTTTAATTCTTCTGATCATTCTTTTAATTGCTATATTTAAACCATTCACACTGAAGGTGACAGCTGGTGTAGGTAGATCAATATCTGCCATATTAGTAACTCTTTCCTATTCATTGTCTGTGTTCTGTGCTCCCTGCTTTCCGGTCTTTTCTGGTTATTATTGAGCATTTTATATGATTTCATTTTATCTCCTCTCAGCATATCAATTATATTTCTTTTTAATTTTTGTCAGTTACCCTAAATTTTCCAGTATAGATTGTTTGATTAATGTAAGTCATGTTTCAAGTAGCATCATATCAATTCCTGTGTAGTGCAGGGACATTGTAAGCATTCTCCTGTCCTCCCTCCTCCCTTTTATGTCGTCACTGTCACTCATTTCGCATATTTATATGTTATAATACACCATTTTTTTATATTTATACCTTTTTAGTCAATTATACGTGGAAAAATAAATATTTTATTTTACTTTTACTTATTCTTTCTTTGAAGTATTTTGTTTGTTATAAAGATTGGAATTTCTGACCTATTTTATATTTATTTTCTGCCTGGAAACTGCTTTTAACATTTTTTGTGAAAGAAGTCTGATGGTAAAACTGAGTTCTCTTATTTTTGTTTGCCTTGAAAAGTGTATTTTTATTTTCTTTCATAAGATGATTTTGCTAAATGTAGAATTCAAGGCTGATGAATTATTTTTCTTTCACTTTAAATGTTTCACTGCACTGTCTTCTTGACTCCATGGCTTCCAATGAGAAGTTTGCTGTACTACTTACCTTTGCTCATTTTTAGTGAAGGTATCTCCCTATCCCTATCTCCACCCCAGTTTCCTTCTAGATTTCACTGTTGTCTCTTGCTTTCTGCAGTTTGGATGTGGGAAGTAGGTATTCTTATTTCGGGACTTACACTGCTTGCTGTTCTCTGTCCTGGATTTGTGATTTAGTTCCTGTCATTAATTTTTGACAATACTCAACCATTAGTACTTCAGATAGTTTTTCTGTGTTTTTCTCTCTTTCTGCTTTTTCTAATACTACAATTATGCACATATTGCACATTTTGAATTGAAGGCTTACGAGTTTGTAAAAAGATCTGACAATCCGCTAAAGCTATTTCCATAAAGATATCATTTAAAGACGTGCTTTTGTTTTGAAAAAACAGAGACTCCAAGGACATGACAAAATACCATCTCAGGTTTCTGCCTAGACTAGAATTCTTCACCATTGATAGAACTGGGATATACAGAGTGGCTTTGCTTACCCGTTAGAGTAGGGTCAGCAACATTTTATCTCTTGCAGGTTTCCACATGCTCCATGCTTTCTCTAGGATCTTGAACTTATAAAATGCAGTTACAAAACTACTTCAACGTAATGAGTGTAGCTACTATTCTACTATCAAAGTCACTGTGGGGATGGTTCTGAGTGATTGATTTTTCTCTTCATTAGGGTCATGTTTTCCTGCCTTTTTTTTTTTTTTTGAGGCGGAGTCTCGCTCTGTCGCCCGGAGTGGAGTGCAGTGGCCGGATCTCAGCTCACTGCAAGCTCCGCCTCCCGGGTTCCCGCCATTCTCCTGCCTCAGCCTCCCGAGTAGCTGGGACTACAGGCACCCGCCACCTCGCCCGGCTAGTTTTTTGTATTTTTTAGTAGAGACGGGGTTTCGTCGTGTTAGCCAGGATGGTCTCGATCTCCTGACCTTATGATCCGCCCGTCTCGGCCTCCCAAAGTGCTGGGATTACAGGCTTGAGCCACCGAGCCCGGCCTTTCCTGCCTTTTAAAAATGTCTTCAGCCAGGTGCAGAGGTTCATGCCTGTAATCCCAACACTTTGGGAGGCTGAGGCGGGCAGATTGCCTGAACTCAGGAGTTCAAGACCAGCCTCGGCAACACCGTGAAACCCCGTCTTTACTAAAATACAAAAAATTACCTGGGTGTGGTGGCGGGCGCCTGTAGTCCCAGCTACTCTGGAGGCTGAGGCAGGAGAATCGCTTGCACCCAGGAGGCAGAGCTTGCAGTGAGCCAAGATCATAGCACTGCACTCCAGCCTGGGTGACAGTGCCAGACTCTGTCTCCAGAAAAAAATAAAAAAGTCTTCTAAAATGTTTTTATGTCAGACCTTGTGGACTTGACCTTGGTGGTGCTGCCTATTTCTGTATTCTACCAAATCTTCCAGACCTTTTTTCTGGGATGCAGTTAAGTGACTTAGATGTAGTAAATCTCGACCAGGTTTTGCCATTAAACTTTGGTAACTAGAACTAGAGCAGTATTTAGCGAAGTGCTAATTTCTTCACTTCTGAGGCCCTTCTGGGTAAACTGCTTCTGAGCGTTAAGCTTGGGCAGCCACAGGGCTCGCCTCATCTGCTTCCCGTCTCTCAGGAGCCGCTGCCCCTCACTGTCTGTTGTCCAATAACTCTAATTTTATTGCTTCATGCAGTTTTTTTTTTTTTTTTAGTTATTTCAGAAAAAAAAGCAAATCCAATCCCAGTTGCCTCATCTTAGCTGAAGTAGACTCCTGCTTGTGCATTTTTGAGGGTAAAACATTTGAATATAATTCTAACTTAGGATGGTAGCATAGTGTATGATAAAATGCAGAAGACATGCCTGGGAGGAGACACACTGTTTCCTTCAGAACAAGGACAAAATTTTAGGTTCTATTATGCCTCCGAGGTTTAAAGAGTTTATTTCTATCTTTAAAGAATAGAAAAATATCATCTAATTATATTTAGATTAAAAGTAAGTATTGTTTGTCTTCTTATTAACCCCTAAACATCTTATACAATGCTAGATTTATATAAAAATACATATGACTTGTTTTTGTGTTTTGTTTAACCCTCATACAACATAAGCATATTTTGTTATTATTGCAAAATAAAGAAGGAAAGCAAATTTGAACAAAGAAAGTGGCTTAATTAAAGTGGTTACATAGTGAGTAGATAATCTAGGATATAAACCTATCAGACTTATTTCTGAATTTATTTTTCTTTCACGAAAACATTATGTTTTAAACGTATTTTCTCTTTCACAAATTTGTTTAAAAAATATGTGTGATTAATACATTTGTTACCTTTCCCTCTGATGTTTTACATTAAACTTAAGATGTGAAGCTTGAATTATTTTATGGTCTTTCTCAAATAAAAGCCTTAACAACCTTATGATATAATTACAAATCATACCTATAAGGCCTCATTGAAAGAGCCACAAAGGGAACATTTCAGTTAATAACCCATGGTTAGTGTTTGAAAGAGAAACTATTAAGATTCAAGCTCAATGATAAGGCAGGCCTGTTTCAGCAAAAGTTCTACGAGAAAAATACGAGTCCAAACTCCTAAGGAGATTATACTGCTATAGATTGGAACATAAATGCCCAAGAAGACAGATGATGAATATCCTTTAAAGTTCGTGAATCTTTAAATGCAAGCTGGAAAAATAAGCCTGCATTGAATTTTTATGATCTTCTCTGCTTACTGGATCCGACAAAGCACGAAATCAATATTTTTGCACAGTAGTCACTTATTATTGTAATTTCGAGTTAAAAACTTGATAATTATATAAATGTAAGTGCTTTTTGTTTCTAAACCATTTGGAAAAATTATTATAAAAACCTTATGCAGATATTGATTGAGACACATAGTAACCATACACATAATCTTTAGTACATCACTAGCTTCTCCACCGGTAACATTAATAGAGACTAAGAAGAATGCTAATTTAGACACATTTGGTGGAAAACAGCTCTTTCCTCCATTGAGATATGATTAATAATTATAATACATAATGCCTAAACACTGTCTAATGAGCCTGAAAACACTAAGTTAAATAAACACATTAACCTTGTAGCCTGAGTTAGAGTTAGCGTTCTATAGAACCAGATATTTTCCCATGACACAAGCAATATTAATGGGATTTCACGCCTGGACTAAGACAAAAGGCTTTTCTTCTTGCAGTTCTATTTCTTTCAACATTGGTTATCAACGAAGGTGCAAAAATTTTAGTTGAATAGTAACAATTTAATCCTGAGAGGAAATGGATAACAGGTTATGGTAGGGAACCTCATTGCAGAGGGCTGCTTTGACTGCAAATATGCCAGGGCTATTTAGGAGGAAAATAGGAAGAAGGGTGGATAGTAACAATTTTATTCTGAGAGGAAATGGGTAACAGGTTATGGCAGGCAAACTCATTGCAGAGGGCTGCTTTGACTGCAAACCTGCAAGGGCTGTTTAGGAGGAAGATAGGAAGAAGAGTGAAAGTCACCACTGTTCCTTCAAAACTTCATCTAGAATTGTCTTCAGGCAAGTCTCATTCACAAGTTCAACACAGCCTGACCAGCGTGTCGAAACCCTGTGTCTACTAAAAATACAAAAATTAGCTGAGCATGGTGGTGGGCACCTGTAATCCCAGCTACTTGGGAGGCTGAGGCAGGAAAGTTGCTTGAACCTGGGAAGATGAGGTTGCAGTGAGCCAAGATCGCACCATGGCATTTCAGCCTGGGTGGCAAGGGGAGACTCTGTATCCCTCCAAAAAATAAAAGATAAAAAAGAAGGCTTTTCTTCTTTGAGCAATAATGTTTTTTATTAATCTCAAAAAATGTAAATAATTCTGTTTGGCATAGAGACACCAGTCTAGTAAGATAATCACTTTTCATTTTCATCTCTCTACATATACAGGAGCAAACCATCTGGAGAAAGAGTTGGAATGGAGCCCATCAGGTCCGCTGTTACATTTAATTTAGCCAGTTTTTATATGATGTGAATTGCATTTGAATCCCTGATCACTCTTAAGTCACTGATTTGAGTTCTACACTGCAGTGTATTATAGTTTAAATACTGATGAAAGATATATGTTTATTTGTGTTTATGACTTAAATTGCCCATATCACTCAATAGAAAAAATAAATTCGATTAGAATAAATTCAGTCAAATGCCAAGCATATTCTATATATGTGGAATGCTGTGGAGTTTAAAAAGAAGGACACATTATTTTCTGCCATTGGCCCCTTATAATGTCGTGAAGGAGACAGACATGAATATAGTCAACAATAAGGCCCCCAAAACATGATTTGTATTTCTTGACTAGATCTTCTTCATTCTTTCTGTCGCATTTTAGATAATTGTTTCACCAATCCTCACTGAGATATTGCAATAATTTCCAAGAGGACCCTTTTGTCTGAAGATTTTGCCCCCTTCAAATTATCTCTAAGAAGGATCTCCTGTTTTTATCCCAGTGCTAAGCCTCCCATGGTGCTTCACTTCTTCAGGAAGATGCACGGCTCAGCAGGCCACACAGGGCTCAGCAGGACACAGCCACAGGTAAGCAACCAAACCACCCCAGATCTCACCACCTCTTTGAATAAAATTACCCAGTCACACCAGGCTTCTTTCCTTTCCCAGAAGGTGTAGTACTTCACACACACAAACACATTCAGACACATACACACATACACAGGCACAAACATACACATACACACATATGCACGCACACACATGCATGCTACACATACACATACATACACACGCATGCATGCTAGCTACACATATACATACATACACATATACACATACACACACACACACGCACATATACACACACTACACATACACACACACACACATATATGCATGCATCCCTCTTTCTCTGGCATCCCTAACTTTTTGGAGATTGAGTCATTTAATTATTTGTTTAAATAGCTTTGTAAATGTTCTAATGTCCAGAATATTTGCTAGACAATAACAACATTTTCCATGGTTTATTATATAAGTAATTGTCCTAATAGAAATATAAATTGTTACAGAAGTGCATAAAATGAAATTATTTTTCCAAATGGAGTTAAATAAGAGTATATTGAAGGAATTATATATATTAACCTTGTCTTCAAAAATGGGTAGATTCTCACAGGCAAAGACGAGAGGATGGATAAACAAGGATTTGCCAAGGAGAAGATGCCAATGTCACATTTTCTCCCTCAGTGTGTTCAGATGGGATTGGAAAGTCTCCCTGGCCCACATAGGTAAGAATTCTGTTGCTAATCTTCTGCACACCCAACCTCTATTCTCCCTCACTTACCCAAGCTTAGGTTTATCCAAGCCAGCCAAGTGGCCAGGTAGATAGTTACATTTCTTAAATTCTTTTGAAGTTATGCCTGCCTACTTAACACATCTCTGGAAGAAGGCATACTGGAATTCCTGAGAAAACCTTGCTTTCTGTACATGGATGTTACCTTGTCTTTTACTGTATCTCCTTCCCTTCTTTGACAAGTTGTCAAAGCATGGTGGATGATACAGTGGATACAAAATGCTGCAGTATGAGCTGATAAAATGATACCACAGTAAACTGCATGCATAGTTCTTGTTACTAAAAAAAAAAAAAGTCATGAGATTTGCTTAATTTACAGTTGCTTTTCACAGTCAAAAACAGTCTTTGACAAAAACAAGTCAATAATAGATATTGCCATAGACTAAGAAAAAATACATGTAATACTCCAGTTGATAAAATATCTGGAGATGCCTTTAGCAACTTCTAGTTTTACCAGTAGCCTTGTTACTGTCTTGGGGACCCACCAATCAGCTGATAATATGTGTGAACTATGAAGAAGTATATTGACAAAATACACCAATGATTGATTTTGGCCCAACAACAAACTAATAGCACATTGAAAACAGGGTATCAAGAGTCAATAATGAGGGTCTTTTTGACAAAAGCTAGGAGATGTTGTATCGGTGTAAACATTTACCATCCCTTCTATGAATAGACAGATTGATACATAGAATCGCAATAAAACCTGGATGGATTCACTATGACCCAACCAATCAGATCATTCAGTTTTGGGGAATACACTTTTTGAAGAAAATTTGAAACTGCTGGCTGTAATAAGTATTTAACCAGTAGTTTCAAAGCTTTTGATGTGTATCACCCTATCTTCAGAAAGCAAATAGTGTAACCATCTGAACTAAAAGAAAATAAAGTCAATAAGCATTTTACATGGGAAGCATGCAGCTGGGTGCCGAGTGTGAGTGTGTGAAGCACTCTACAGCAGAGGGAAAATGTTAAGTATACTTTTAAAAACCAGGTACAGTGTCTTCAGGAGAAAGGGCAATTCCATGCTGCTAAATGCAATCAAATCAAAACCCAAGAACACGTAGCAAGAAGATCTGAAACCTGAAGACCAGTCCATTAGGCGCTTTGGGCATCGCCTCTACTCACACACCAAGTGCGTGTGGCGGTGCCTGGTTCATATCTTCAGCAACTCTCTTTCTTAGCACTATAGTGTGTTTTCTCAGTTTGCCAAAGGATGCTGTCTGCCTGCAGGTGCACGCTGGGTCCAACTCTGACCCCTGACACTCCCTTTTCTAGGGTGTCTCCTCTGCTCCAAGGGTTAGACAAATGGAAACTTGTTTCTGGAGATCCCTTGCCAGTTGGATTTGTTTATCACCCACCAATGAGAAGCTTTGAAGCTATTTCAAAGATGAAAAAGAACCAGAAGTCACTCTCTGACTACCCCAAAAGCACAGGAGGAATGGCCAAGATTCAGCAGACAGGAGAATGTGGAGCAAGCTGGGGCTTCCCAGCAGGGCTTGGATGATCTCTGCTGCTCTCCTGTGACTTCCATAATTTCCTGGTGCTCTGCAAGTGATCAGCCAGCATAAAGTGATGCCCTGGAATTCCCCAACTCTTTTATTGCTTTTGTGGGCACCACATTTCCTGTGTCAGAGTCTCTCCTGCTCAAGATACCAAAAGTGACACCACCCTAAGATATGGAAACACAGACCCTGAACTACCTTGAATACCCTCAAAATGACCAAGTGTTGAGTGTTTCATTTACTCAGTGAAATTCCTTCCTTTGACTTAAGTCTACTACATCATTAATTTTTAGTAAATTTCTCATTGTTAGATAATGATAATTAAATCCACCATGTATGCAATAGAGAAAATTAATTTCATTATAATTTAGAATCATATTAACAGAAAATTAAAAAATGCATGGACCTTCCATGGATCCAATCCTAGTCATCATTTTACCAACTGTCCATAAAGAGGTACTTGTGATATCATTCTACCCATATGTGCCTTACTTAGTTTTTTGGGGAGGAGATCATGGATAAAATGTGCTATTTTAGAAATTAGAAGGTCCAACAAGAATATAATTATCCATTTAAATGGCTCATTTAATAACTTAACTCCAGTAGAGGTCCTTTAAGACTATTTCTCTTCACTCTACTTCCTTATTTTGCTCCAAAAAAAGTCTGGCTTAGGACAAGTTCCTGAGAAGCAGTTTGAAATGGAGGTGCTTGTGTAAAGGGTACATTGAGGAGTGCAGCCTGGAGAGACCAATGAGAAACTAAAAAAGCAGGACAAGGAAGGGGAAGAAAATGCCCAGTGTGTCGTAGACTGCAGCCTGGCTCAGCTGGCTCTTAGGGGGGGCCCCGTGGTGTGCACAGTGTCCCAGAGCCTTTCCACCTTGAGACCAGGGGACTTTCAGGTCTTCTTGTCAGTTTGCTATAGGCTGTAGGGTGCCCCTGATTGGAAATGGACACAATCTCCCAAGCATTTCTCAGGAGTCAGCCCATGCCAGAATGAGGGCGAATGTCTGGGAAATTTTTTTAAAAGCAGCTGTGAGTGGGTAGTACTCAAAAAACTCGCAACAGCTGACGGCTGGAGTTACAGTCCCTTGAAGGGAATCAAGGCAAGTCACTATAACGTTAAGCCACTATCAGAGTCATTGACTGCTGTTTTTGAAGATTGTGTGTGTTTCTATGGCCTAAGTGTCAAAAGGAGATAAAAGAGATGAACTCATAGGTGTTCCTGATTCTTCTTCCTCCATCCATCCTATTTATTACTGAGTATTTGATGCCTCCACTTTACTTAGTTTTTCTCCTCTGATGTCTTTATGTAAGTGTAAGGAAATGCAAATACACAGCTGTGTGCATCCTTCCCTTTCCTTCTGTGCAAGATCCACGACAGCATAGCGTGTAAGAGTTCACTGCTCACTGTTCTAATGCAGTGTCAGCCCATCTGCATTGCCATAAAGGAATATCTAAAACTGAGTGATTGATGAAGAATACAGGTTTGTTTTGGCTCATGGTTCTGCAGGCCATATAGGAAGCACAGTGCTGGTATCTGCTACTGCTGAAGCCTCAGGAAGATTCCAGTCATGGCAGAAGGCAACGGGAGAGCCAGCAAGTCCCACGGTGAGAGAAAGCAGGATAGGGAGTGAGGGAGAGCCAGGCTCCTTTAAACAACCAGGGCTTGCATAGACTTGCAGAGTGAGAATTCGCTTGTTTCCACGGAGTGGGTGCCAAGCCATTCATGGGGAATCCACCCATACGACCAAATGCCTCCTGTCAGGCCCCACCTCCAACACTGGAGATCACTTTTCAACATGAGATTTGGAGGAGACAGATATCCAAACAATGTCATATGCTTTGCTTTTCTCACTTGCAACTATATTCTAGAAGTCTTTCCATGTCAGTACACAGAGACTCACCCCATTATTTCACTTGTGCTGAGGAAGCATCATTGACTGAGATAGCCATTTCTCACTAGACTCTCACTGTGGAGACATTAACTCATCCATGTTCGTAAAACTCCATTCACATGGACACACCATGTGTTGGTGCTGCTTCATCAGACATCGTGTTAGCAAAGCAGCCAGTGCATAAAACAAATAAATAAATAAAACAAAACAAAAAACAAACAAAAAAACTCTTAACCTACATGAAGCACCAACATGTTGCCCATCCTGGATGTGTGTTGTGAAGTCAGGTGCATGTGACGTAGACATACCTGTGAAAATTTGCATTTTAGATTTATTTGTTAATGAAACTACAAATAATGTTAAAATTTGTATGCAACTCAAAAATAGTTCAACAGATGGACTGTGCAACAAAGGAATAGAAATAAATAAAAATCATGAAATGTCTCATTGTTCTTTCCTGCTATGAATAAAAATAAGAATTTTGAAACACTGCAGCATGCACGTCATAAAACATAATTCAATTTATGTCAATTGAATGTAATAGTCATCTGATTGGCTTACATCCTGTTATATTAAACTTCATTTGTATCTATCTCTGACCTTTGATAAATCAGCTCTTGGCAAAAGCCTAAGGATAAGGGATACTTTGTGATACACCATCACAGAACACCTGATCCCACTGGTTTTCTCTTGTGCAGCCATAAACCAAATTCCTATTGATGACTGATATAAGTGAAATTTTACTGCACTATGTTCATCTTTATATTCCGTGATGAAGAAAACATCCTGATCTCTGAAAGATAAATATGCTTATTTTGCAATTCCTATCAACATTTATCACATTGAATAGAAACAGTAATAATAATAATAACAATAATAATAAAGTGCCAATATGTGTATATTCTCAAGTTAGTGCAAAATGAATCTTACTGAAAAATGCTTGAATTAGAAAAGCAAGCCAAGAGGGCCACTTCCTCTGTGGGGCATTGCAGTCTTTAAAAAGTTTGAGATTGTGGAACTTGATACTATTCATCCTCCTTTTTGACCTCAGCCAAGAAAACCTTCTTACATGCTTGTCTCTTGCCCAAGTAGATTAATGAATTCAGGATATAATAGGTCCCTGAAGTGATTTGCATGTATTGATTAAATGTCATGAGTAAAATGCTGGAGGTTAAATTACTAGAGACACAGGAAATGCAGACAGCACAATCGTAAGCATTGTTTAAATAAATTACTTGGCGATTCTTCTTGACATATGATTATATTCTTTACATTTACCCCAACGGCTGTGTAGGTAGCGAGAGTGTGCTGTACAACCGCAAGAGAGAAAGACAGCTGATGAGGGGCTCTAATACTATGGGAGATTTTGGCTCTAGAAAATTCCTCATTATCTTCCCAGAACTCTAAAACAAATCACCCTTGGCTCTAAGATTAAAGAACATTTAATAAGAAGCAGACATTTCAAAATAGAGACTGGCAGGAAGTGTACAAACAAAACTGAACTGCAATTAGGGGACTTTGTTGTAGACCACCTCAGCAATGTTGACTGAATGTGGAGAGGGATGAATGAAAAATAAAGCCTCCCCACTAGGCTAAGAGGTCCCTAGACAGAGAATGTATTTACACCTTGTAAGGTAAATAGTAGCTTATATTAAAGTTCACTCAGCTCCCAGGGTCCATCACCCCAGCCCTCTCTTTGCAGTTCCTTAGAATGTTTCTCTGAGTTGAGCAGTTTGTGAAAGTTCATGCAGGTCCCAGTGTCTTGCCTGCCACCCCAGCCCTGTCTCTAGAGTTCCTCAGAATGACTCTCAGGTGGGCAGTCTGGGGTCAGCTTCTGCCAGGTTAGAAGAGCTCCAGCCTTCCTTTTCACCTGTTTATCCCAAACAACACAGGAAGCCACATCATTTATTTCCTGGCACCAGTTCATGCCTTGCCCAACAATGCATCCCATGACTGTCACCCCATGCAGAGCTAACTTTAGTTTCTCACAGGTAAAATATGTCTACTGACCTAGTATTTCTTCCCATAGGGGTGTTTGATATGAAAGAGGAGATTCTTAACCAGAACCATTCCAAGAATAAGACCACATCGTGTCCTAACACAGAGATATATATCAATTTAAAATTGCATGAGGCCACGTTCAAAACAGGAGACCAGAAAGCATCCAGGAAGAAAACAATAAAAACTTTAACAAACAGACCTAAAGGCTATCAGGAAAAGAACACTAAGCGTCTGGTATCCTCATTCACGCACCAGTATCAGGAGACAATATACACATACATTCAAAGTTCTAAGTACAGAGGATGTTTGTACCCAGAATTCTGTGTAAAAGAGTCTACGGAATTCTGATTAGGAAACTTTTTAAGAGTCTGTATCTAGCTGGAGGCTGAGACCTCTGTCATTTGAAGTGTTTCAGAACAAGGAATTCAGAATGCATTTAAGTGGTATCAACTTGGTAACAGTAAAGGGTCTGACATGTTTACTTGCTTGCAATCTAACATGTTCAGCAATCACAACTTCATAAATGGTGATAGCATGACCTGAGACTCCTGAGTCAGAGACAAAGAAGGTGCTTACTCCTGACACAGCAGGCAGCATGAGGCTCTGCTCAGAGAGGGCTTTTATGCTTGCTTGCTCACCAAGTCCAACGTGAACACTGAGGGGCGACCAGATGGATGGTGCAGACACAGCAGGTGTTTGACTGAGTGAGGACCCAAATGGAGGATCCTCAGTCTGAAAAGGAGACTTGAGCAAAGCTGCCCAAGCTTTGCCCTACAGGAAGATGTTAGTTTTCCTGTCCTGGTCAAGGAACAAATCTGCCCGCTGCCCTGGAGAGAGACACTATCTCTGGCCTCCCAGGCTGTTGGCTGTAAGAACATCCTTTAGCAACTCTTGTAGGACAAAAGCAGTCACAGAATGTGTGGAAATGCTGTGGGCTGTTGTCTCCCAACAAGGAGGATCAAATGCTCGCTTGACATGGAGGGCAGATGCATTTCAGGCAGTGAAGGGAAGGATACCCACGTGGATTAAGGCCACAGTGAACCAAGCGGGCACATTTGTACCCGTGCGATGACTTAGAAAATGTTTCATGGGCATGCAATCCTAGAAAATTAATTTTTTTTTTTGAGATTGGATGTTCTTTCTCACTCAGGCTGGAGTGCAGTGGCATGATCAGGACTTACTGCAGCCTGGACTTCCCAGGCTCAGGTGATCCTCCCACCTCAGCTTCCCGAGTAGCTGGGACTACAGGCACACAACACTACTCCCAGCTAATTTTTGTATTTTGTGTAGACACAGGATCTCACCGTGTTGCCCAGGCTGGTCTCCAACTCCTGAGCTCAAGTGATCCACTCACCTCAGCCTCCCAAAGTTCTGGGATTATAGGCATGAGCCACCATGCCCAGCTGAGAATTAATTTTTTTAATGTATTTCAACAAAGTGAGCTGGAAAACCAAGAAACACCAAAAAATGGATCCACAAAACAGTTATTGTGACCCAAAAATTCAAGAAAGAAAAATCCTAGGAAGACAACTACTCACAAGCTTAAAGAACAACCATTCCAGACTGAATTCTGAAGCAGAAGGAGGTGACAAGAAAGTCTGAAGTCAATCAGAGTCCTTGATACAAGTGTAGTAGAGTGAATGCCGGGAAGCAAACATTCCCATATACAGCAATGCACACATTGCAACTTGTAAAATTCAACCTAAAACTTTAAAAAAGTGTCTTATTAAAGATCACACGCCAACCAAATATGACATATCCAGTCCATTGCAGAAGACGAAGGCGATGGGTTTCCACGCAAAATCAAAAATGGAGTCATGGGGACAAAATGAACAAGGTGGCATTTTTTTCATTTGACGTTTTACTAACTGAGTAAAGGCGTTTTAATTTTAAGTGAAAAGGGAACGTGGAGTAGGAGATTCACACAGTAAGAAAATGGAGGTCATCAGAAACTTTACGGAAAGAATCAGTTTTCAAAGAGTTATGAACCAAATGGATAAGAGTCTAAAAGGTGGTGTTGGTTTGAGCAACAGGGTTTGCTCAAGAAAGGAGAAGGGATTTGAAACAATTCCTTGGGGAAGTGGGCAGACTGTGCTGCAGAATCTCTGAAATTATTAACAATGCTAATGATGAAGGCTGCAGGTTGCTTTTTCTTTTGAAATTAATCTATAAACAACACACACAATCTTATTTTGGATTATGAAAATAATACAAATGTAATTAATCCTGTGAAAGTAAAAAAAAAAAAAAGGAAGGAAGAAAAAGAAAAAAAGAAAAGAAAAGAAAAACTTGAAAGTATTTAAAAGCCATAGGCCCTGGCGCGGTGGCTCACACCTGTAACCCCAGCACTTTGGGAGGCCGAGGCGGGCGGATCACGAGGTCCGAGACCATCCTGGCTAACACGGTGAAACCCCGTCTCTACTAAAAATGCAAAAAACATTAGTCAGGCGAGGTGGCGGGCACCTGTAGTCCCAGCTACTCGGGAGGCTGCGGCAGGAGAATGGCGTGAACCCGGGAGGTGGAGCTTGCAGTGAGCCGAGACCATGCCACTGCATTCCAGCCTGGGCAACAGAGCGAGACTCCATCACACACACACACACACAAAGCCAGAAGGTGGGAGAAGGTTATTCACCAAGTTGGGAATCTAGAGACTATTCTGTAAAGTTAGTGAAATAGGACAGAGAGTTTAATATTATAAATTATGAACAAATTACATATGTAAAATTAAAGTAATTATATAATTATACTGTGAGCGATGGAAAAGGGAATGGCAGGGAAGAGTGTAGACAAATTCTACTTTTACTCCTCAGAGAAACACGTTCCTAGATAAAGCTGATGAATTAAAAAAATAACTACATGTGTCTCATGGCACCCTGGTAACCCTCACATGAAATTCCAAGTGAAGTCGCTAAATGTGGGTGTTTCCCAGCAGCTGGGTGGGCTGGAGAGGAGGATGGGGAGGAAGGTGTAGATTTTAGTACACGGCCCTATGTTACTTGATATTCTGATTTTTATTTTTCTTAAGAGCTGATCTAGAAGACAAGACATTTCTGAATATGTCATGCATAGCGTAATGCGGGGGCTGTGTTCTGAGAAATGCATTTTTAGATAATTTTGCCTTTGTGGGAACATCATAGAGTGAACCTACGTAAACCCAGATGACAGACGCTCCTGCACCCCTGGGCTCTGGTGTAGCCTGTTGCTCCTGGCTACAAACCCAGGCAGCCTGTGGCTGTACTGAATACTGCTGGCAATTGCAACACAATGGTAAGCATTTGTGTTTCCAAACATATCAACCCATAGAAAAGGCACGGTGAAAATATGGTATTATAATCTCACAGGACCACACTGAAAACCTCTTTATGGGACACATGATTATATTATGTAGCTAATTATTTAAGCAATGAGAAAAGGACTAGAAATGTTCAAGGGTCTCAAACTCAAGACAGGCTTCTTCCATCATAATCATTCACGAATCTTGTTAAACAGATGGATCCTCTGGCACCACCTGAATTCGTCTTCAGTTGGTCTGGAATTCTGAGCAGCAATCTTCATTTTGAACAGACTTTCCTGGTCACTCTGCTGCACAGCTCATTCTGGTAGCCACATCAAATACTCTCCACCACGATTCTCACTGGGCTGAAACTCCCTAACATAATCGTCTCTAAAAACTGGACAGCTTACACTGCTTTAAAAATTGCCACATAACTTAAAATTGACTGTAGTAATTGTTTTGACTAATGCACTTGAGAATACTTACCTTTAATTCAGTCTCTTCCATTTCCTGAGACCAAGATTGGCTCTCAGAAGAAAACTACATTGCAATGCGTGGCACCAGAATTGCTTACTTCTCACCTCTGGGAAGTGTGGTTTCTGTCTTGTGCTCCAGTGTTGTTCCTCAGTTCCTGTTATTGATTATAAATGACATTGGCAATAATCATCACATAGATGCAAGCTAACCCATCCTGATGTGTGTCAGATGGATAGAAGCTTTGTGTGAGCCATAGATGACAAGACCATTCACAGGAAACCTTAGCATCCAACTCCGTCTGCTGCACACAGGAAGGAATAGATAAATGTGTCCCAACGGATACAATGGTATCAGCCATTCCCTTCCTGTAAGTGTGTGTCTGTGTGTCCCTCTGCACTTGCTGGACGTGTGGAGAAGCCGTGTCTCTTCTCCCTGCTTGGATTTAACCCTCCTCTCTGCTGCTCTGTGCCTTTTGTCTTTCCAAGCTTGAGTTTAAGTTCAAGGAGGTGTGCCCTGGCTAGGTAGCCCTGTGTTCCTACCCTGAGCTCCCGAAGCGAGCAACATTGAATCCTTTGCTACTTTGAGCTTCCTGGATCATTACCAATTTGTAACTTGATAAATGATTGGTCTTTTCAAGTTTCATAGTTGAAATCAATAAGTGGCATTCTCATTGCTCAAGGAAAAAGGAAAATACGAAAAAAGTTACACAGAGCGTTATGAAAGGGTTAATATCGGCCTATTGGAAAAGAGAAGGAAAGAGAGAGTCCCTGAGGGCCTGTGCTTCATCTTACTGTGTATTGAAATGTGAGCTGCAACCGATGGTCTGGTTAATAACAATTCATGCAGCTGTCAATCTATTTGACCAATCTCATCAATATTTTACTCTGCAAAATAACAACAATTAAGAATCAGGACCAGGAGATGCACTTGGGGCAAAAGTGTTTCTAACACAGTGATGAAATCGACAGTCCGGAGCCAGCATTTCCAATAGGCATTCAGAGAAAGGTTAGCCTGTGATTGTTCTCTCCAGACAGTAGGCATCGCAGCTCTTTATCGGAAACGAACTCCAATGCACTGCACAGATACTGTAACTGAGGTCTGTAGAATTCAGACAAAAGTGATTCTGCGACAAGTGATGACGCTAACCCAAATTCACATCTACTCGGGACGTACCTGGGCTGAGCAGTGTTTGAAATACAAGATGAATTCAAAATTAAACAATTTGAATGAAAACAAATCTTGCCAAATGTCTACTTGATATAAAAGCTAGCTTGCAATGCATGCCACTTATTGATTTCAACTATGAAACTCGACCAATCATTTATCAAGTTACAAATTGGTAATGATCCAGGAAGCTCAAAAATACCATGCATTTTTGGCAATGCATACCAAAAAAGTCAGATTTCCTTTTTTAAAAAAAATGTTACTTTAAGTTCTTGGATACATGTGCTGAACATGCAGGTTTGTTACATAGGTGTACATATGCCATGGTAGTTTGCTGCACCTGTCAGCCTGTCATCTAGGTTTTAAGCCCCGCATGTATTAGGTATTTGTCCTAATGCTCTCCCTCCCCTTGCCCCCCACCCCGACAGGCCCTGGTGTGGGATGTTCCCCTCCCTGTGTCCATGTGTTCTCACTGTTCCCAAATCCATTTGGAGAGATTTTAAGAAAAGTGAAATTGGTCTCATTTTATTTATCATCCTTATTAGTGAAAATGCAGCCTGCAAGGCATCAGATTTAAAATTCTATTTTACTTATTACATAAATGTGAGTAGAGCTTTTATATATTTTCACGTGATTTAAGGTTCAAATTTCATGCCTCATTGTGCTATTGCATTGATGTTCCCCAACCAGAGACAACCAAAATTACACCTGCAGTCACGGTCCAAAGTTGGGTCCACTTTCCTCAGTGGAGCCAAAGAAAACAGCCACTGGGGACCCCTGTGGGTGGGAAGGATTTGGGGCGGGGCTGCTCCAGGGTGACTCTGGGCAGGACTCTGGAAGGTACAGCTGCTCTGCATGGGATGTGGGCTCTAACTGGAGGCCACTTGGTGACTCCATATCTCAGTAGCTTCCTGTCCAGGAGCTGGGAATGGTTACAGAGGCCTGGAGTTGTATTGGTAAGAAAATATGGATCACTGAAAAAGAACACATTTTTTATTTTTTTGCAGTTGTGCCTCTACCAATATTCTGATATCTATAATCTGATGAAACACTGTTTCTGTTAAAGAAACAGAGAAAACAGAAAGGCCAAGGTTCTGCCTAGCAAAAGGGAGTCAGACTTTTACAGAGGGGCAAGCAGTCAAACTTCCCAGCCAAGGTGGCTTTTCCGGCATCAGCTGCTCTCTCTATTCGGATCTTCCCCTCTGCTCATGGTTGTGATGATTTAGGATGAGTGACTTGAAGCAGGTACCGCATCAGGAAGGGATCTCAGCTGCAATCCACCAAAACCAACTCAGTTCAATTAAGAGAGGACAGGAGATATTTAAAGAATTTTAAGGAGGCGCTTAGTTTTACTGGAGAATCACATTTTCCACTCACTTTCCCACTCTACCCAAAGGATGATATCAAGACTTCTCCTTCTTGTCAAAGTTACAACACTTAATCTAAATTCATAATTTTGTGTCGATCACACACACACACACACACAGAGAAAATGCAATTAAAGTCATTAGACAATATGCCACTAGAACATTGGTCTACCTACTTGTATCTCAGTTCAAAGTACCTCTGGAAACTTTAGCCAGCATGGTGGTGGGCACCTGTAATCCCAGCTACTCTGGAGGCTGAGACAGGAGAATCACTTGAATCCAGAAGGCAGAGGTCGCAGTGAGCTGAGATGATGCCATTACACTCCAGCCTGGGTGACAAGAGTGAAACTCCATGAAAGAAAGAAAGAAAAAGAGAGAGAGAGAGAAGAAAGAAAAGAAAGAAGGAAGGAAGGAAGGAAGGAAGGAAGGAAGGAAGGAAGGAAGGAAGGAAGGA
>NW_012115255.1:2610029-2659224 GCF_000951035.1 Colobus angolensis palliatus | reverse complement strand
CACACCAACATGGCACAAGTATACATATGTAACAAACCTGCACGCTATGCACATGTACCCTAGAACTTAAAGTATAATAATAAAAAAAAAAAAAGTAAAAAAAAAAAAATGTGCACGAGATCTCCTCACTACACAGGACATGCAGAGGGCAAAGCAACACCTGAAAAGATGCTCCACGTCGTTGCTCTACGTCATACTTCATTGCTCACGTCATACGTCGTTGCTTATGTCATACGTCATTGCTCTACGTCATACGTCATTGGAGAAGAACACAATGAAGGGCCATAAGCTTCATGAGCCACTACAGACACATTAGCATGAGCAAAATACAGAACGCGGACAGCGCCAGGTGCTGGCGCCAGGTGCTGGTGAGGGTGGGGAGCAGCAGGAACACTCGTCCACTGCTGGTGGGAGATCAAAATGGCGCCGCCGCTTTGGAAGACAATTAGGCAGTTTCTCATAAAACTAAACACGCTCTCACCATATGATCCAACGATTGCAGTCCTTGGCACTTACCTAAATAAGCTGAACACTTGTCTCCACCCAAAATCCTATGTGGACATGCTCGTAGCAGCTTTATTCATCATTGCCAGAACCTGGAAGCAACCAAGAGGCCTTTCAAGGGATGAATGGATAAACTGCGGCCCATCCAGACAATGGGATCTTCTTCCGGCTGAAAAAAGGAATGAACTCTCAAGCCATGAAGAAACATGGAGAAAACATAAATGCATGTCACTCAGTGAGGGATGGCTGCATACTATCTGATCCCAGCTAAAGGACATTCTGAAAAAAGTACAGCTATGGAGACAGTAACAAGATCAGTGGTTAGCCGGGCTCGGTGGCTCACACCTGTAATCCCAGCACTTTGGGAGGCTGAGGCAGATGGATCACCTGAGAGGTCAGAGGTTCGAGACCAGGGCCGGGCGCAGCGGCTCACGCCTGTAATCCCAGCACTTTGGGAGGCCGAGGCAGGCAGATCACAAGGTCAGTATATCGAGACCATCCTGGTTAACATGGTGAAACCCCGTCTCTATTAAAAATACAAAAAATTAGCTGGGCGCCATGGTGGCGCCTGTGGTCCCAGCTACTCGGGAGGCTGAGGCAGGAGAATGGCGAAAACCCAGGAGGCAGAGCTTGCAGTGAGCTGAGATCCGGCCACTGCACTCTAGCCTGGGCGACGGAACGAGACTCCATCTCAAAAAAAAAAAATAAAATAAAATAACACACGTCTATACAAAAGTTCAAAAACAGAGTGTGAATCTAATTGCATTTGATATGTGAATTCCAAGTGTGCTGATTTTTGTCAGTAATCAATGTGATCTGGACCCCGTTCCACATTAAGAAGCACAAACAAGATCCTCAAGTCATTCCTAAATGTGAAACGATGGCGGGAAACATTTATTCCTGCCTAATGGCAGAATCTCCTCCACGGATTTCTGGACACGGCTGACAGTTGCATCGTGATGACACCAACCGGGCCTTGGAATTTAGTCCTATGTAGGGAGGGCGCATAAGATCCGGTTGCAACAGTTGGACTGACTGACCCGTGGCCACAAACGCCTGGACTCATTGCAGGCCCCTGGCAAGGCCTGCAGGATTCTGCTAGAACGGGATATTTTCACCACAGCCAAGCAGAATAATGCTACTAAGGATGAGGATTGAATATACTGTATCAAAATTTCTATTTTTCCTGACTGAGGCTAGCAAAAAGCAAAGGACCAAATCAATTTTCTGACCTGGTAAAAGGACTTCCTATCCTCCCAGAAATTGAAGACATTATCAATGTAATCTTTTTTACACTAAGGTGTAAAGTAGAAAATACAATTATTTTATTGGATACTTTACAAAAATCATCATGTTTTCGGTTGCTACATTAGCCAAAATTAGCCATTTTAAGCAAAATAAAAAACAATTTTAATAAAGGATGCTGGTTACAATAATCTCCTCTTTCTAGCTATAAAATCGAATCTACGTTAATGCTTGCATTTAGGATGCTTTTGATGAAAGACCGTACTGAATTGTGGTCAGGAAAAGAAGTGAGGAATAGCGTTTCGAATGAATAGTGTTATAAGCATTTTAGCCTCCATTTGGAAATATTGCTTATCACTTTTATGAAGATTTAGGACCAAGATTAAGAAGACTGGGGTTGTGACCTTTGGGTTTGAGCTAATCACATAAACTCTTCTGAAAAATAAGGGTGATAGTTTTATCTTGTATGATAAGTACACACATATTTTGCAGAGATATTGATATTCTTATTTTAAATATCACTAAATTCAGAGATGTTACATTGACTTGAAAACATACAACATATATATTTTATAAATATGTAGAATATAAAAATCTTGACTTCAATGAATCTTACTATTTAGAACATATGCTCTTGTTAAGAATTAATGGATGTGACAAAGATGGCCATCTCTAAATTACCCGCATCAATCACGTGAATTAGTTATAGGGAGCAGTCTTTCCAGAAAGCATGACTTTTGTATCTGTATCACGCTATTCTGTGAGGCTCTAGGTTGCTGGAAATGGCTTTAGTGGCAATTTCTTTAAGCACTTGAGGTTGATCCACTTGTGTGATCAAGGACTCGTCCTCTGACGCACACATTGCCACACTGTAATGCGAATCAGGTACCTGCCTTCAGTCAGGACCATGGCCACCTGAAAAGCTTGGTCAAACTTGGGGGTATTTAATCGCTTCTTTTCTGGGGAGATAGCACATGGCTTTTGCAGGTTCTCGAAGGAAACTTCCTTTATAGATCATGTCCTTTGTCCCCACAAAATCCCTTTCATTGAGCTACATGTTGTTTTTATTTTCTACTATGAACTTTA
Organism: Colobus angolensis palliatus; assembly: GCF_000951035.1. Classification (NCBI taxonomy): domain Eukaryota; kingdom Metazoa; phylum Chordata; class Mammalia; order Primates; family Cercopithecidae; genus Colobus; species Colobus angolensis. The sequence continues at coordinate 2,656,389 of NW_012115255.1, read as the reverse complement.
AATGCAGAACTTCTCATGAAATGATCACGGGGGCGCAAGGATTGTATTTACTGGGGGAATTTTGCCTCCTAAAATCGTGCCCTATCTGAGGCTACCCAGGAGGATTACATTTGTCCTGCAGTGCTGGGGGCGCTGCTCCGGGTGTCTCCAGGGCGTTCTCATCACAGTGCTCTCCTGCACGCAGGCTGCCCCTCACGCTGCCCTTCTTCGCCCTGGGACCCACCCGGGACCACACAGGAGGATTGCATCTGTCCTGCAGTGTCAGGGGAGCTGCTTCTGGCATCTCCAGGGCACGCTTGCATCAGGGTGCCCTCACTGCACGCAGGCTGCACCGCATGCTGCTGCTCTCTGCCCTTGGGATCCATCCTGGGGCCAAAGGGACGGAGACCTCGTTCTTCACAGGGCTTCCATCCTGTGTCTTCACCAGCTTACACTCCAATGCGGGCCATGGGCATTTTGAAATGTATGACTGAGTGCATTTCCTCCCTTGTTTTCGGTATCAGGAAGTTCTCCCACCTATTTATAACAACAAATCATCATCGTTGTACGGGATTCTACAGCCTGGATTTCTACAATCCACTTTCCTTTATTGCATTTCCCTTCCTCCTAACCTGTTTTACTTATAAGTTTTGAAATCACTTTAAGTTCCCTTGAAAATGAAGCAACAAACAAAATCTACAAGGAAAGCAGCCTTGGTTAATTATTAACAGACGGTTGAAAGCAGAGTGTATATTTTTACTTAATAAAATACCTCACAATTCACTGTATTGCAGTGAACTGGAATGCATGTTACACTTGCTTTTTTTCTCTTGGATTTTTGAATTGTCTGGAATAAAGCCCCAAGTGAAACAACATGCTTCTATGAAAATTCTGCAGCTTTTGGAAAGAATTTTTTTTAACGTCCCTACAGCAAACCTAGGTGCATTGACTAGAGTTGGTCAGATGCAGGCCTGGTTACATAATTTGTGAACCCACTGCGAAATAAAAATGCAGCTTCACTTGCTGAAGACATTAAGAATTTTGTGCCCCCACCCCAGGGAGCTCTCTGTGACTGGAGGGCTCCTGTGCCCAAGCTGACCTTGTTCTTAGGAAGGTTCAAGTCGGATTTTTGGTGGAGTTTAATTTTCCTTTTTCAGTACAAGTTATGGAAAGTGAATCTTGAGAGGACTATTTTACAATGTGAGTTTGCAGACGGGTGTGATAGTTTTCTACGGCTCAGTTTCCCCCACGTGGAGCTGAAGGCAGGACGTTCGCCCACGTCTGTGAGAGTGCGGCCACTGGATTGCAGAGCGGGTACCATTGCTCTGTTCATGAAGAACTGCTGCTGGTGACACAGGGAACTCGATGCCAGGGTCTTCGAGCATCAGGGAAACTAGGAGAACACCACACATTGTGAAAACGTGGCAGCACATTAACTCCATGTGTGAATTTAGCACAGTCATTTAAACGGTTGGGTAGAAATGTCATCATCTGTGAACGGAGGGGAGGCCTAGCCTGCTTATAAAATCCAGCTCCCAAGGGCTTCTTGGTGGTGCCGGTGAAGGAGAGGAGATCGGGTTGTGGGGAGGGCATGCAGTTTCCTGAAGCCCACAAGGACCCTGCCCTTTCACACGGAGACAGGGAGTGTCAGGAGCTCTGGTCAGTAAGTAGAGAGATGATCCAACACGTGCTGCCTCTGCGTGGAGCCATTGACCGCATCTGTGAGCTCCTTACTCCCCTTTTTGCCCTGATGTGCTGGACTCTGGGTCATGTGTGGAGACAGTGAAGCCGCAAGGTGTACCAGAGCTCATCACGGCCTAGAAGGAGGCAGCCTGAACCACTGCCTGATGTCGAGCGGCCTCTGAATGATAAAACAAACCACCAAAACCTTTCTGTCTTGAACTGCTGTGATTTGGAGGTTCACTGGGGAATTTTGGTTTGCACTGAACAGCCTGGTGGATTAGCTTTCCAGGGCTGCTGTAACAAATGACCACAGATTGGGTGACTTAAAACAACATACATTTATTATCTCACAGCTGTGAAGGCCAGAAGTTCCTCCAGGTGTGCAGGGACTGGTCCCTTCTTAGGGACTCAGCGGGAGAATCTGTCCCATGCTTTGCTCCCAGCTTCCAGGGGCTCCAGGAACCCTCGACATCCTTTGGCTTGTAGACATGGCTCTCCAACCTCTCCCTCCCTCTCCTCATGGGCTTTCCTCTCTACCTCTCTATGTCTCCAGTCTCCCTCTCTTTTCTCCTGTACAAACACTAGTCATTGCCTTTAGAGTCCACCCCAGTCCTTTAGGATGATCTCTTCTTGAGATCCTTCATGCGATTACATCTGCAAAGACTCTATTTCCAAATAAGGGCACAGTCACAAACACCAGGTATTTGTACATGAACGTACATATGAACGTACATATGAAGCATGCCCTTACCTCATCGTGACTGATCCAGGCCTATCCCCTGAACTACCTCAGTTACCTCTTAAGTCTTTTCAGACTTGGGATTGAAAAAGAAACTCTCAACTATGAGGTTGAGAGCCAGTAGGCCAAAGCTATTAGGGAGATGTATTATTTATAGAATTTGGAGGAAAAAAGAGCTAAGTTGGTGTAGGGGCAGGAAGGAGCTGCTCATCTTACATACTCCAAGGACAAGATTCTAATTGGCATTTGGTTGGAGACCTGGGTCTAAGGGCCAAGTGGGAGGGGCTGAGTTCTTTTTTTTTTGAGACGGAGTCTCACTCTGTAACCCAGGTTGAAGGCTGAAGTGCAATGGCACAATCTCGGCTCACTGCAACCTCCAGGGAGGAGCTGGGTTCTTAAGAGTGTTTTTGAATTCTTATGGTCCTTGGAAAACCCTAGAAAAAGGGACAAAAAAGAGTCAAGTCTTCTACTAGTCCCTCCCGTTCCAGGAATGACTGATGTCCTGACTTAACCTGACATTCTTGGATGAAGAATTGCGATCTTTCTTATTCCAAAAATCTTTTATTCTAAGGAGTGTTAGGGGCTGGTTAAATACATTTGCCAAACAAAGTATAATAATAATATCTGAAAGAATCTACAAAAAAGAAAACTCCTGCAAATAAAAAGTGATGATAGAAAGATTGTAGAATACAAGATTGCAATATACAGAAGTCAATGGCAACTTACTCAAAAGCTACAGCAATCAAGCCAGTGTGATTTTGGCTAAAGAAGGAACAAATAGATCAATGGCACAGAATAGAAAGCCCGGAAACGGACTCACACAAATAGAATCAACTGACCTCTGACCAAGAAGCAAAACCAATACAGTAGAGAAAAGATAGTCTTTTCAACAAACGGTGCTGGAACAACTGGACATTCACATGCAAGAGAGAGAAATAAAGAAAACAAGATCTTACACCCTTTAAACATATTAACTCAAATACATCAGAGACCTAAATGTAACATGAAAATCTATAAAATTCCTAGAAGAGACAGAGGAGGAAATCTAGATTGACCTGAAGTATGGCAATGACTTTTAAAATATACCACCAAAGGTAAGATCTATAAAAAAATTAATAAGCCAGACTTCATTAAAATTTAAAACTTCTGCTATATGGCAGATAATATCATGAGAATTAGGATTTAATTTTGTTTTCTCATTGTTCAGATAGAGAGCTGGTGTCCAGAATATGCAAAGAACTTTTTTTTTTTTTTGAGACGGAGTCTCGCTCTGTCGCCCAGGCTGGAGTGCAGTGGCCGGATCTCAGCTCACTGCAAGCTCCACCTCCCGGGTTCCTGCCCTTCTCCTGCCTCAGCCTCCCGAGTAGCTGGGACTACAGGCGCCGCCACCTTGCCCGGCTAGTTTTTTACATTTTTAGTAGAGATGGGGTTTCACCGTGTTAGCCAGGATGGTCTCCATCTCCTGACCTCATTATCCGCCTGTCTCGGCCTCCCAAAGTGCTGGGATTACAGGCGTGAGCCACCGCGCCCGGCCACAAAGAACTTTTAACAGTGAACAATGAGAAAACAAAATTTATTTTTAAATACACCACGGAATTTAAATTTTTTATACACCATGGAATACTATGCAGCCATAAAAAAGGATGAGTTTGCGTCCTTTGTAGGGACATGGATGCAGCTGGAAACCATCATTCTTAGCAAACTATCACAAGAACAGAAAACCAAACACCTCATGTTCTCACTCTTAGGTGGGAACTGAACAATGAGATCACTTGGACTCGGGAAGGGGAACATCACACACCGTGGCCTATCATGGGGAGGGGGGAGGGGGGAGGGATTGCATTGGGAGTTATACCTGATATAAATGATGAATTGATGGGTGCTGACGAGTTGATGGGTGCAGCACACCAACATGGCACAAGTATACATATGTAACAAACCTGCACGCTATGCACATGTACCCTAGAACTTAAAGTATAATAATAAAAAAAAAAAAAGTAAAAAAAAAAAAATGTGCACGAGATCTCCTCACTACACAGGACATGCAGAGGGCAAAGCAACACCTGAAAAGATGCTCCACGTCGTTGCTCTACGTCATACTTCATTGCTCACGTCATACGTCGTTGCTTATGTCATACGTCATTGCTCTACGTCATACGTCATTGGAGAAGAACACAATGAAGGGCCATAAGCTTCATGAGCCACTACAGACACATTAGCATGAGCAAAATACAGAACGCGGACAGCGCCAGGTGCTGGCGCCAGGTGCTGGTGAGGGTGGGGAGCAGCAGGAACACTCGTCCACTGCTGGTGGGAGATCAAAATGGCGCCGCCGCTTTGGAAGACAATTAGGCAGTTTCTCATAAAACTAAACACGCTCTCACCATATGATCCAACGATTGCAGTCCTTGGCACTTACCTAAATAAGCTGAACACTTGTCTCCACCCAAAATCCTATGTGGACATGCTCGTAGCAGCTTTATTCATCATTGCCAGAACCTGGAAGCAACCAAGAGGCCTTTCAAGGGATGAATGGATAAACTGCGGCCCATCCAGACAATGGGATCTTCTTCCGGCTGAAAAAAGGAATGAACTCTCAAGCCATGAAGAAACATGGAGAAAACATAAATGCATGTCACTCAGTGAGGGATGGCTGCATACTATCTGATCCCAGCTAAAGGACATTCTGAAAAAAGTACAGCTATGGAGACAGTAACAAGATCAGTGGTTAGCCGGGCTCGGTGGCTCACACCTGTAATCCCAGCACTTTGGGAGGCTGAGGCAGATGGATCACCTGAGAGGTCAGAGGTTCGAGACCAGGGCCGGGCGCAGCGGCTCACGCCTGTAATCCCAGCACTTTGGGAGGCCGAGGCAGGCAGATCACAAGGTCAGTATATCGAGACCATCCTGGTTAACATGGTGAAACCCCGTCTCTATTAAAAATACAAAAAATTAGCTGGGCGCCATGGTGGCGCCTGTGGTCCCAGCTACTCGGGAGGCTGAGGCAGGAGAATGGGGGGAACCCGGGAGGTGGAGCTTGCAGTGAGCCGAGATCGCGCCACTGCACTCCAGCCTGGGCAAGAGCGAGACTCCGTCTCAAAAATAATAATAATAATAAAATAAAATAATAAAGATCAGTGGTGCCAGGGGTTGGGAGAAGGGAGGGATGATGAGGAGGAGCACAGAGATTTTAGCTCAGTGACGTGTAGGGCACGTTGTATGATGTTACCGTGATGGATCCATATTGTTCTATATTTGCCAAACCCACAGAATGAGCAACCCCAAGAGTGAGCTGTGGACTCTGGGGGGTGATGCTGTGTTCTGTTGGTTCATTGATTGTAACATAAGCACCATCAAGCTGGGGACATTGGTAGTGGTGGAGGCTGTACGTGTGCAGGGGCACGGTTTAAATGAGCTCTCTGTTGCATTGAGCTTTCTGCTCCATTATTCTGTGAACTTAAAACTGCTCTAAAAATAAACCTATTAAATTGTTAAGAATCAGTAAGAATTTAGTGCCCATTACTCTTAAGAATGTGGTGTCATTGAAATAACGGCTTTTATTATAAATCATAAAATACACAGGCAAAGAAGCAGGCATGGCCTTGTGCAGAGCAGCCCCTTTTGGGTGAAGTTCATCTGGATAGGTGCTTCCTAGGATCTCATTTTTATGTCTTATTTCCCCTAATCATAGGTTTTATGCCTCCAGATAAATCATTTTCCATCTTCTTCTGTCTTGGCTTAAGTGCTGAATGTGGACCCAAATGTCACATTTTCTCCATTTCCCAATTTCCCTTCCTCTTGGAAATATGATGGGCAGGCATTCTCCCACACGGTCAGGTTTCCTGCCTGGAAAGGTTACCCTCAGGCTCGGGACATTTGAGCCCTGCATACATAATAACTTGTAAACAAGTACTCCGCGGATAATTGCCCGAAAGCTGAACCAAGCCCTGGAGAGCCATGGCTCTCACTGCAATTTGTGCCCCTGGTTTTTCAATTTGAAAGAGCTTGTCAGATTTCCTGACATTCACACCAGTGCCTCCTGGTTTCTGCTGTGGATACATTTTCATTATCCTTAATTGGGGTTAAGTACCAGTGCCCTCCCAATGATGCCCGTCACCGTGCTGGTCCGGTGTAAGTATCATTAGCTCTCCTGTTTACCCTCCCGATATGGAGTAAGTCAGAAACATTACAGGAAGTGGGCTAAAAGCACAGAAAACATATTTGCATTGTGTCAAATTGCCGGGCTTTGCACAAGCTAACAATTTATTTTCTCCCCATAACTGTGAATGGTACACATTTTGTGGCTTACACTGCAATTTTTGTTTAAAAGGCATTATTGCCTACAATCTCAGTTCATTTGCTGCTAGTCTGTAAATGGCCATCTTTCGTATCAAAAATTTCAGTCTAAGTACTGATCGGCAGGTTAATATTTTAGAAAGTACGCCCTGGGGGAGTATAAAAAGATGGTTGGATTTTAGAACCTAGTAAAATAGCTCTTTCCTACAAAATGGGAATAGTTTAATCAACAAAATGACTTCAGCAAATATGCTCCTTCTTGGTGTTTCTGTTTACTTGAGTGATACTTCACTAAACTCTTACACTTTCTCATGGTATACTCATGGTATCCAAAACAAAGTTTTGGATGTTCATGTTAAATGTTAGATTGGTTTTCTAGACACATAATGAGATCTATCCTGTCCTGTGAATGAATGAAATAAAACAAACCTGCATATGTTTGCAAGTAAAAAGCTCATCCTAGGTTCCCTTGAGTTCACTGTGAGGTAGCTCATGGGGAAGCTTTCACAATGCAGTCTTCTATGTACCAAGCAAGCCCCATCCCTTAAGTGAGTTATGATAGCCCCTTTAATATGACTTAATCCAAAAATTTACATAAAATGTCTTGTACGTGGGATTTCCTCACATGGCCGTCATTCATGTGATCAAATGGTGACACTGCTGATGGCTCCCAACGACTCCAGGTCAGCCACCACCCAGCGTGGGGGACGCGTGTGCGGCAGCCCTGGCGTAGCTCAGTAGGACGGGCACCATTATCTCATTCTGCGGTCGGGTGGGCCAGGGCTCAAAAGACTGATGGAGATGCTTGAGGCTCTGGAGAAAGGCTGTGATGAATGGGGACCAGTCCCAAGCCTGCCGGGACACGCCCTGTATGCTGCCTTCACAGGCATTTCTCTACCCCTAGTGATTCTCCCTGTCCATCATAGAAAGAGAAACCCCGACCTGGGGTGAGGCAGGATCCCCCTCCCCAAGTGGCGAGCTGTGTGAAGTGGGTGAGTTTTCACCCTGAACATACCCACCGCATTCCTGCCTTGCCCTCTGCCACACTAGCTAAGATGGAGCTTTCAGAGGACGAGGGCCACCTCCACCAGCTAGTACCATGCCCTTCCAGGCAGGACGCTGAGACTTGGCACAGGTTGCTGGTAGGAGGCATGGAGTCAGTGCAAAAATAAAATAAAATAATAAAATAAAGGGAGTGCTTAGCAACAAGAGCTCTGATAGTAATGGGTAATCCAACTCTAGAAAATAAATTCAAAATTATTTCTGGAATCTTTTCAAAATAATTCAATTGTTTATATTTTTGTCTGCTTAAATTGCAGGATCCTGACACACACACACATTCACCACACTGGACACACCTCACACATACATGCACACGCACAGGCATGCACACACGCACTCACACAGAGGCATGCACACATGTACACACACACACACAGGCATACACACATGCATACATACACATGCACACACACCTACACACCTCTTAACCCAGTATCCTCCAGAGTTAGGACCCTAAAGAAGCTTCCCTTTCCAGTAAAATTTTGTGAAAAAAAAACTGACCACACTTGCTGGTCTCTGATTCCTCTCCTCTCATTCTCTCTCATACCCTCTCTATCTTTTCTTTCTCTCTACCATCTTCACATGATTTTTCTTGAAAAATAATTAAAGTCTGTTGCTGAATGCACACTCTGTCAAGCAAGACATCACGATTTTCACAGGGATCTCATCCCTTAATATACCTAATAATATGTATATTGGGGATTGCTCTGAGTGAATAATAAGAATAACACATATTGAGATGATTATGAATACCAAAATTCTTAATAATCTCATGTTATAAATGACGCACAGAAAGGTTAAGTAACTCTCCCAAAGTCACACCGCTATTTCAGTGCAAAGCCAAGAATTAACGAAGTCAAGAAGTCCAGCTCCAGATCCAGGAGTTGAAACCGCTACTCCAGGCTGTCAGACTGGTTCTCTCCAACAGCTGACACACCTTTTACAGATGTAAAAAAAATTGTCACTAACAGGATTTTCTGAATCATGCTTGAATTAAAATATAAATAAAAGCAAAACATTATATATGAAGCTCCCTTGATATTTTCTTGGAAATCGTTCATAATAAACTCAAAATGTAATTTAGCAAAGAGAATTTTTAGAAAACTCAGAGGATAGATGGTCTCCTTATTTAAGACTTTGTCAAATTTAATTGAAAAATAATTTTCCAAAAAGTGTGCGTCTCCATGAAACCAGGGCATCCATGTGACTCAACTAAAAGTTATTTTTTGCAAAAGAAAAACAGTACAGGACATCCCAGTAACTTACATCAGTCTGTTATAAATGTCTTCGAAAGACCCTATGGCCATTAAATATTCCAGTTAAGCTGATACATGCTGTAAAATATATTGTTCTAGTTGTCTTCAAGGAGTAAAATGTTCCCAATTATGGAAATTAAATGCTAAAGACATGTCGTTTAATATTTCAAAGCTATCCTGGAGTATTTTAGATTATTTCAATGTTTTCCTGCTAGATATGTGAAAAGACATTCCTGATTATTTGTCTGTGAATTAACTCACACAAAGAGATCCAATATAGGGAATTAATACAAACTGATTACATCCACAGCATGTTATAGCTAGAAACGTTTTTCTCTTCTGAGGTTATTTTTCTTCATGTGAGGTTTCTGGTGCCTATTGATTGGGCTAAGAAGGTTGATGGGTAATTTAACCTCCCCTGGGCTGTGCTGGGCGTCAGTCCTTCCCCTGCCTCTTCCTTCTCCATCTGAATACCTGATTGCCTCCCTTTATTATGTGGGCTGAGCCTGACTTGAATGTTTCACATTCGCACTCATTTGCAGCCAAGAGTACCCCAGGAGGAAACCCAGCTCTTGTAATGATCTATTGGCAGGTAGAGGACAGCGTGCACATCATTACAAATTAAATATCTGTCTTGGAGACTCAGGGACAAGCACAGTGCCATGTTGCATGTTAAATCCAGGAGAAACTTTGGAAGAAAAAAAGTTCATGTTACAAATTGATTTACCATCACCAGGCCAAGTAAAGGCAGAAACTCTCAATAGTCCTTATCGCCTTCTTACTGTTCTCTTCCTCCTTTTCTTCTGCAATAACCTCTAAGGCATATTTTAAAAATTTAATGGGCGCACACAGTTGACTCCCACCTCTCCATACACACACATGTGCATGCGCAGATCTGTAGAAAGCCCTAGGTTAGAGTTTCAACGCCACTGTTGCTCCCATCAATCGATATTTCATCCCTGGTTCTCAGTTTTAGAAAACACCCCCACAGGTGCCTCAGGACATGAAGATAAACAACAGGAATTCCTCTTCTTCTGAACAAGTCTTTTTCAAATGTAAAAAGTGTGCAGGCACTTCATAATTAAAATAATAAAATCTCACTCTTTTGATATACACTTAAATTTATTTTAGGTTTCTTAAGCAATCATAAACAAAACAATGTAAATATACACTTATTTTTACTATAAAAGAAAAGCAAGTTTAAAAATTCCATGTAAAATACCGTCTCTTCCTCCCCTCCTGTTATCCATCCCTGCACCCTAAGAGGACCTACGGGTAGTGTAACCCTGTAACCACCAGCAGACATGGCGTTCTGACCAATATCCTCTGACAGGAGCCAGGGGTCTTTAGAGACATGGCTCATTTCTCGGGCTGGAGGAGTCCTCATTGTGCCAGAAAAAAATGTAAGAGATCAATGATGAGGAAAGGTCGAAAAATACAAAAAATAGCTTACATGAGTTCCCACTGGTCAAATTAGGAGTAATTAAAATACCAGAATAAACAGTGATAGAAATGGATTGTGAACGGATGGATGGATGGATGGATGGATGGATGGATGGATGGATGGATGGATGGATGATTGATAGAAAGATAATACGGCAGTTACATGATTGTAAAGTGCCTTCCCTGAACGGTACTTACCAATGACAAGGGGAAAATAGGGCCTCTCACCGTGGAGCCTGAAGACCCCATCTGGATTAAGGAATGAAATCTGCTTCCTGCCGAGCAGAGGCAAAGAGAAGAACCAAGTCCACTTGTGCAGATTTCCCGGCAAAGATTTGCAACTTGAGTCAATTATGAAAAAATATCAGTCGAATCCAAATCATGAGACACTTTAGGAAAGTAACTGCTTGTATTCCTTAAAAGTGTCAATGACATGAAAAGTCAAGGAAAGAAGAGAGTCTACCCCAGACAAAGGAAGACTCAGGAGAGGAGTCTACCGGGTGCCATCTGTGTTGGAGAAGTGAGTCCTTTGCCATCAGGATGGTGTGGGGCCAGTTGACGGAATGAGTGGGTCTGAGGACAGGACATAGTAATACTGGCATCCTCCAAGTCCTAAATGTGGTGGCTGTAATACGGTCATGTAGGAGAATATCTTTGTGCTTGGGAAATATGGAGAAAGGTATTCAAAATAAAGTACATGTGATGGAACATACTGTCTACCGTACAACATCACTATCCAGGAAATGGACTCTCAGCTGGCTGCGGAATAAGAATCTTTTATCCACAATTCCACCTCTTCTGTAATTATGGTACTGTTCTAAAATCTACACAGCACTTTGGGAGGCCGAGGTAGGCAGATCACTTGAGGTCAGGAGTTCGAGACCAGCCTGACCAACATGGTGAAACCTCATCTCTACTAAAAATACCAAAATTAGCCCAGCATGATGGCGGGTGCCTGCAGTCCCAGCCACTCAGGAGGCTGAAACAGGAGAATCCTTTGAACCTGGGAGGCGGAGGTTGCAGTGAGCCAGAATCGTGCCACTACACTCCAGCCTGGACAACAGAGCGAGACTCTGTCTCAAAAAACAAACAAACAAACAAACTAAACAGCATTTTAAAAGTATAACAAAAACGAGATATCATTAAATAACATCTACCAGATTGCTTTCTTATGATGGGTGGATCCTGCACTCACCACGTGTGTTCCATGCTCTCAGTCAGGTCAGGGGGCAGCTCTGTCCTGTCCAACATGGTCACTTGGTTTTTCTAGGGTGCAGCCTACGTGACCCACTGTTCAGCTGTAATTCACGCAGGTGGTCACTCATCTGCATTTGCCATGACTACTGCATGTAGGCGTGAAGCCTCCCTCCCTGCCTTCCAGGAGTAAAGTGCGGCTTCCTGGTGCTGTCACCGTTGTTAACACAGATGGAAGCGCAGTGAAGGAGATCACCTTCAAGTTTGACAGTAAAGTTCAGAAAATCCCAAGTGTATTTACATCATCATATCATCATCTAAGTAGAAAAGAAAAGGAGATAATTAATATTATCTCCTTTTAATATTATTAATATTAAAAGGAGATAACTGATAGCAAGGAAAGCATAATGACTTGCACTCACAAGCGTAGGGAGACGACTGGCAAGCGGAGAAACACAAATTAGCACAATGTGGAGGTCCTGCTTCTCAGCTTCAAACTGGGAGGAAGTGGGATCTGGATGTCAGGTGGTGATAAGATGATGGGCAAATGACTAGAGAATGAGGGGATGCAGCCGTTCATGACATCGAGCTGGATGAGATGCGTGAACGCAAGTGTGTGAATACGCGGCTACCCAGAAATTCTGCCTTCAGGCACAAAGAAACTCTTACGAGTACTCACAGCCAGGAAAGTAGAAACAGGCCAGTTCTTGTGTTAGTCATAGAGGCAGCTTCTTATGTAGGAGTCCATGATTAAAAAACAAACAAACAAAACAAAACAAAACAAAAAACAAAAAAAGAAACACATATATAATAACATAAATAAAACGTGCACCATATGCTATGCAGTAGTCGAAATAATAGAATTTTATATATACAAAGCAACCCAGGCAGATGGCAATATAATATTGAGGAAATGACTAAAAAGAAAGAAAAAGATATCTTTTAAATAAAATAAATAACTAAAATTCTCAAAACTTAATATTTTCCCAGAATTGGCATGTTTCTTTCTGCTATGGTCTGAATGTTTACATCGCCCCCCAACTTACACGTTAAAGCCTTAACTACGAAGGTGATGGTATTAGGAGGTGGGGTCTCTGGGAGGTGATGAGGCCACAGGGCCAGAGTCCTCATGAATGGGGTCAGTGTCCCAAGAAGAAAAGACTCAAGAGAGCTTCCCCTCCCTCTGCCGTGTGAGGACAGGGTGAAAAGGTGCCCCTGCAAGCCGGGAAGGGGAGCTCTCAACAGGAACTCAACTGGCCCGTGCCTGGATCATGGACTTCCAGCCTCCAGAACTGTGAGAAATAGATGTGTGTCCTTGAAGTGGCCCAGTCTACAATATATTTGTCGTCACAGCCTAAAGGGACTAAGATACCACATGTGTAGACGGTCCATTGAAAATCTGTAAGGGAAATGACAGAATGGGTGCTGCTGAGGGAGGGAAATAGAATTGCAGATGGGGAAAGGAGGCGGTTTGAACAAGGGACACGGGAGACATTTTGGGAGCAGGTCGTAAAATATACCCCTAAAGGCCAAAGTGTGACCAGTTCTTCTTCGGCGGGTGGGCAATGTTTAGATTCAAAGTGAAGAGTGGAACACACAGCACGCTCCTGGGTAACAGAAAACATGTCTCCAAACTGATGGACGCCCCACCTTCAGAAAACACTCTCCTGCCACCTTGCTCTCTGGGCCACAACCCTCCCAGCTCCGTGTCCCCTCCGAGTTCCGTGTCCCCTCCCAGCTCGGTGTCCCCTCCCTGCTCCATGTCCCCTCCCTGCAGGCTCCCAGAGGCAGCCAGTATTACAAGGGAAGCCCCTCTACCATGCAGCCACCCTGGAGCGGCCTCTGTGCTCCTCTTCCTCCCTGGATTCTGCAGTAAAAATTGCAACAAGATCAGAAAATGTGTGGGGTGGTGCATTCAGATTTCTGTAAGTTTAGGCCTCATCTTTGCTGGTTGCGCACTATATTCCAGCCATATCAATTGCCACTGAGTTGAAAGGTCCTACCTAATTGAGTTGAAAATAGTAATCCATGCTTTTACATGCATACGTGGTTGAAGAAGTGTTTTCCTGATATCCATAGAGGAAGTGCCTCCATAATTTCGACTTGCCCAGTCTGCAGCCCTCAGCACGGTGTCTGGGGTGAGATGAAGGCATCTTCCCTTAGCAGCGTCCTCTACAGTCAGGGGCACCCTGCACACTTCTGTGGGGAGGACACGCTAAAATGAAGGGAAAGCTACTAAGCTGTGAAGCCATGCTGTGCCTGCCCAGTGCCTGGTGGGCAAAAAGATCTATTTGTCTTCTTAATTTCATTGATTAATTAATTTGAGACAGGGTCTCCTTGTGATCATGGCTCATCACAGCCTCAATCTCCTAGGCTCAAGCAGTCCTCCCAGCTCACCCTCCAGAGTAGCTGGGACTAACGGCATGCACCACCACACCAGCTAATATTTGCATTTTTTGTAGAGACAGGATTTTTATCATGTTGTCCCAGGCTGGTCTCAAACTCCTGAGCTCAAGCAATCCTCCCACCTTGGCCTCCCAAAGTGCTGGGATTAAAGGCGTGAGCCATAATTTTATTCTTAAAATTGTAAACGGCTGGGTCAGTGGTTCACACTTGTAATCCCACCACTTTGGAAGTCTGAGGCAGGAGGATCACTGGAAGCCAAGAGTTCAAGACCAGCTTGGGCAACATAGTGAGACCTCCTGCTTACAAATAATAATAGTAATAATGATAGTAAAATTGCCAGGCATGGTGGTGTATGCGTGTAGGCCCAGCTATTTGGGAGACTGAGGCAGGAGAATTGCCTGCAACCAGGAGGTGGGGCTGTAGTGAGCTACGATTGCATCACACCACTGTAGCCTGGGAGGCAGAGCCAGACCCTGCCTCTACAAAAAAAAAAGATTCTAAATGTCTTGGGATGACAGAGCCATAGGATCTGACTCCTTTGCTCCCAATACCCTGGGACACTGGAGCTAAGTAGGCAGAGGGAAAGCTGGGGTAACTTAGGGAGAGGGGAACCTAGAGAGAGAAGGAAGAAAAATCCGATTTCATTGTAGGAGCCTGAAATTAACTGATGACTCGATGGGAAAAGCACAGGCAGGTTCCCCCTCTCTTCAGGACTCTGCTTCCCACAAATAGGGATGAGTAAGAATTTCTTTCTGGCACTGGATCGTACCTTCCCAGAGCGCATAAGCACAAAATCTGGGGATTAAAACAGCCTATGTTGTACAGGCTTTTGCAGTTTGCCAGCGTCTTTCAAACACATGCTCTTATTTGATCTGGGGGTTATTGCATGTCTAAAACACACAGTGTGTGGCAAGGCTGAGATTCAAGCCCAGCTTCCATTTCCAGGCGCTGACACTATGTAGCACAGTGAAAAGCAATATTGCACTAGGCAGCTATAATTACACACAGGCATGTACTTCTGCCAAGAGACCCCGCATTCTTGAATCAGATTTTAAGTAGTATGCAAAGTCACTTTAAGAATAAGTGAAACTCAATTAATTGACTATAATCTGCTTAAGAGGATTAGCATATCAAAAGAAAGAACGTGTCAATAAGAATTAACAGAAGTAAGCTGTGCTCATTCAAGTTGTCTGAGTGCCATGTGAGGATGGGACTGCAGCTTTGTGTATTCCGTATACAACCACCGTGGAGACCCAGACACGGGCCCAGCAGAACCTCAAGCTATTAAAACTTCTAGCCAAATGATTAACTCTCTTTGCCCTGATGTCATGAAGAAATCATCCAATAATTGGGCTTCATACGTAGCTCTTCTCCGGGGAGATGGTGCGCCCATGAACCTCCAGTGCACAAGACAATTCGATTTCTCGTGGAAGATTAGCTAAGAGTGTTTGTGGTTTCTGGACTTTGATTGAGGCCACGAGGACCTATCACGTTCTCCTTTTGCCTGGCTTCACCCTGCTGCTTCCTCCGAGCTGGTCAGACCTTTCCAATGTCTGTGCTGACATCTGAGATTTTAGGAGAACGTTTGTGTTGAAGAAAGATGGCAAACCTCGCAGGGACGGTGAAGTCCGTTTTAACCACATTTTAAGAGACATGGAGGAGGTTCTTAAAAGCACTGGTAAAAATAAATTGCTCAAGGTGGGAAAGACAGATTGTGTTTAGAATTATTGCAAGAGGGGAAAGGGACGACACTATAGGACAGAACTCAGTTCACAAAACAAACAGGATGGCTGGGTTTACAGCCAGCCAGCAGATGGCGGGGCACGAGATGGGATCACTAGGTGGAGACCCTCAGGGTAGGGGATTCTCGGTAAACTGACCTGACAGGATTCTTTCTAAAGGCAAGGCAAGGACTTAGGCACCAAGGGTAGGGTGTGAGGAAGTTGATTCCTTATTGAGGGTGGGGAATTCTTGGGAAAGTGACATAGCAAGATTCCTGCTCAAACTGGGCTGGGCAGGCAGGACTGGGTGCCGGGAGAAGACCAGGTCTGGAAGAGGCTCAGAGGAGGCTGTGGGACATTTGCTTAAGGAGAGTCTCTGTCGGGTCAGAGCCAACTGCAGGCTCATTTAGCTCGGAATTCCAAGCTGTCCAGGAACTCCAGCAGTTTCCACAATTTCGCACCATTGAACCATTTTGAGATTATTCTTTTACTTCTTTCTCCATGAGTTGATTAGGCTGACTCAGCCATCTCCCGTCAGGAGGGACACTTTCCCCATTTCTCTGCCTGTGTACATACATCTAAGCACGCATTTTTATTTCTGTGCTGTTTCTTAAGATAAATTCCAAGAGAGGGGCTCGTGCATTCAGCACGTGTGCATCTTTGTGGTACCCAGATTATCCGATAGACCTCTAGAAGAGAATGGCGCCAATTTAGAAGGCAAAATTAACCCTTTATGAGTGATTCAATGTCCTCTCGCCCTTATCATCCTTGTGTGCTATGATTTAAAACACCAATAGAGCGAGTGCGAACATTTACTGCAGGTTCACCTCATCGGCATTTCTTTAATTGCCGTGGATGATTCAGTTTTCCATTTCATCTGTGTGAATTTTCTATAGCCTTTTAAAATGGCCTAGGCATTTATTTTATTAAATTCTAGAGCACTTAGACATAAGCATGACCCGAGGCATAAATAATGTGGTGGCTGCAAGATGCATCACACAAGCGCAATGACACTGCAGGTCCAGACCTTTCCAGATACCTGATTGAAAATCCCCTGATTTAAAAAATGAAGTATTTTGAAGGTATATAGATGTTTTTCCACTATAATAACGTATGATTCTTTCTGAAATGTTTTACAAAAATAATCCTCATTCAACATAGACTGAGACAAATAACGAAAAAAGTAATGAAATAAAAATAATGGTAATGATAAAGTCTGATTTTTTGTTAGTATGTTATTGCTAATTTACTTTATGTCTTGTGTATTATAAATTCTTCTTTTTGTTAACATCTATTCCTATCTCTCTTCCTCTACTTCATTTTACAATTATCTCTCCAAATTAGTAAATTGACACTATTGTTTTCATTATTAGTATCTGGGGACTTTAGTCATCTCAGTTTACTTTTTTAAGTCCTACCTAGTCTAAAACATGACAAGCTCTGTTTTCTGCAGATTCAGGAGAATGACCAGAACTTGGAGCTGTATATGTACAAGGATATAGTGATAATTTTTAGACATTAGAAAGGAAATGCTTTTCTTCATGTCTTGAGCCACTTTTTTCTAAATTCATTTTAGATTACAACTTAGCCCATTTATTTGAGTTGGCGCTAGTGCCTGAGAATGTTAAAGAATTGTATTCCACGTCTTCTGAACAATGTCTTTCAAAGAGTTCCAGTGGGCTCTGCCCTTGCTGGCCTCCATTTGACCTGCGTTGTCTCCGACCTCCCTCCAAACAGCCCCCACACTCGCACAGACGCGGCCTTCTGTCTCATTGATAAGGGGTTTCTGTGTAGCTCCATGAAAAGCCTCTCTGAAGTGCAGATAGATTACATCTATTGTCTCTCCCATCTGAGTGTCCTGCCACTCCATGGAGAGACGGAAATTAAATGGACTTGGCACAGTCTGTCCCTCACTGAGTGAAGGAGCTGATTGTACTTCACGGCCCTGTCCTCTTTCGGGTGATTGCAAATTGATTAGTTAACAATGTATTATTCCCATTTCTTCCCCGCTACTGAAATTTTAAGCTGACCAGTTAATGATTATAATGATAAAACTTTTCTTTTAATTTCAAAAATGAGCAGTATCATCCATCCTTTCCATGATTTCAAGAACTGCCTGTGATTTCCACTGGTTATTGTAGATGATTACTTGAGAGCCTGCCTTGAGAGCCCCTGCCCTGGTGTCATTGTCCCAGAAGCTGCTCTGATCACCCTTCCATATTACAATTCACCACAATCCAGGAAATGCCCCTAGATTCTCTAAATTTCCTTGTCTTTGCTGAATTTATTGATACTTACATAAAGATGAATCATATATATATATAGAGAGAGAGAGAGAGATTGAGAGTGATGGTGGTTGGGGGAATAAAAAGCTTTAAAAAATTAAAATGAAGCTGAAATTCTTTAAGGCACTTTTCTGAGTATGCTCACATTTTTAAAGTGCATATTTGTATTTAGTGCTATATACATTTTCAGATAACTGCTCAATTACAACATAGGCTGAGATTCAAATCACCAAATAATTATTTGTAGATTATAAGAAAAATGCTTAGAATATTTTATATAATCTGCAATGAGCAGTGATGATGTGATTTTAGTTGTATATTAATGCTTGCTAAAGTAAACAAAAATGTTTCAACATCTTCAGCCAGGTTTTATTTTTTTCCTTTTATTTTTACTCCTGAATTTTTAATTCAGGTAATAATTGCATATATTTATGTGATACAGAGTGACATTTTGATACATGTATTTAATGTGTGATGATCAAATCAAGGTAATTAGTATATCCATCGTCTCTAGTATTTATCGTGTCTTTGTGTTGTGAACATTCAAAATCCTCTCTTCTCTATAGCTTTTGGAAAATACACAATAAGTTATTGTTAACCATACTTAACACTTACCCTGGAGTTGGTTAACAACTATAAAATTACAGCTGGGTAGGAGGAATAAGTTCTAGTGTACTGTAGAAAGCTATTCTTGGATTTGTAATTAGGAGCCTTGGAAACTGCATTCATTCTTCCAGGTTCCTGCCGTCCAGTGACTGCACCAGTAGTAATTTTCTAAACGGTGCCCTTGTATCCTGAAAGGAATAAAGCAAATTGCAAAAGCACACAGCGTGCAACTGAGCTCCCAGGAAGAGCCGGGACCTCCCAACATCGTCCACAGAAGCACAGGTTGCTCCATCAGTCTCCAAAGCAGCGTCACGGTAGACTGTCTGACTTTCAGAATCTCTGTCCACGCTGGGTCGCAACCTGTTCATAAGAAAAGAAAGGGAGGCTGACAGGAAAAAGTGCATCGTATTCAACACAAGAGCAAGACACTCATATCAGCTCTGAATGTGTGCCAGTGATGGCCACTGGGGCGAGGCAGCCTTCATTCAGGTCACTCCTTCCAAGGCACAACACCGTCTGCCCATGATGGTCTTCACCTAGGAATTGTTGCTTGTACTTCAGCAGAAAATGAATTAGGAGGCAGGAAAAGGCAGGATGCCACCACAGTCAGCTTTGGGAAAAACCACATAGAAAGCATAAGTGAATCAGTGATTGGCATCACGCAATGCTGCTCCATTCCGTCAACTTGTTTGGCATATATTTTTGAAACACACTCAGAAGGACCCTTTGTGTTGCATGCGTTTCGACTGCGTCTTATCTCCCGTTTATCACGTCCTAGTTGCTCTTTTGACAGGAGTGAATGCAGAGTCCGCCTTCCATCTGGAGAAGCAAGAGCTCAGTGGCTGGTGCAGCGTGGTCATGTCCTATCTGCTCATTTGACAGGAGTGGCAGTGCAGAGTCAGCCTTCCATCTGGAGAAGCAGCAGCGTGGTGGCTGGTGCAGGGTGGTCAGGGCTTCCTGGGAAGAGCCCAGTGGGGTGAAGGCACCGTCCTGCTGGGACTCCTCTAAGCACAGCCTGCAGGCCCTAGAGGCTTATGAAGCCTCTTCAGTTCTGCATGGAGGAAATCGATGCTAGGAGCTGATTTGAAAAAGTGGCCTATTTATTCATGGAATAAACATTTGTTGAATGTTTCCTGTATGCCTGGCAGTATCCTAGATGTCATTTTCTGATAAGGGTGCAGTGGTTGAGGTAGTGGGGAGTAGCAAGCAAATAGTTAAATGAACTGGGCAAAAATCAGAGTCAGAGGTGTTATGAACACAAACAAGACTAAATCAATACATAAGCAGACCCTCCCCTCTCCCCAACAAAAAGACAAACTTGGTACAGGGCGATGCCGTGGAGAATGAACAGGGTATGGTGAATAAGAGGTCATTTACATCATGTGGTCAAAACTGATTAACAGGAAAGGTCCTGGAATGGGATGGTTGAACCCTATGTTTTAGCCTGCCCTTGCATTGCTATGAAGAAATACCTGAGACTGGGTTGTTTGTTTGTTTGTTTATTTATTTATTTATTGGAGATGGAGTTTCACTCTTGTTGCCCAGGCTGGAGTGCAATGATGCAATCTCAGCTCACTGCAACCTCCATCTCCCAGGTTCAAGCGATTCTCCTGCCTCAGCCTCCCGAGTAGATGGATTATAGGCGTGCACCACCACGCCCGGCTAATTTTTTGTATTTGGTAGAGACGGGGTTTCTCCATGTTGGTCCGGCTAGTCTTGAACTCCCAACTTCAGGTGATCTGCCAGCCTCGGCCTCCTAAAGTGCTGGAATTATAGGCGTGAGCCACTGCACCAGGCCTGAGACTGGGTAATTTATAAAGAAAAACAGTTTCATTGGCTCAGGGTTCTGCCATCTGCACAGGCTACATGATACGGGCATCTGTTCAGCTTCTGGGGAGGCCTCGGGAAACTTACAGTCATGGCAGAAGATGAAGCTGGAGCAGGCAGGTGATATGGCAGAGCAGGAGCAAGACAGAGGGAGCGAAGTGCCACACTTTTAAACAGCCAGATCTAGCGAGAACTTGCTCACTACTGAGAGAACAGCACCAAGGGGGCGGTGCTGAACCACTCATGAGAATCCACCACCATGAGCCAATCACCTCATTCCAGGCCCAACCTCCAACACTAGGAATTGCATTTCAACATGAGATTTGGGTAGGGACACAGATCCAAAGTATATCACCCTGTAGCTGTATTTTTAAGATGATAATAAATCAGATTTGCATTTTTCAAACCTTCCCACCCAGTTTGTAGCTTATCTTTTCATATTATTAACTGTGTATTTCAAATAGAAAAGATTTTTAATTTCTATGAAACCTTGTTTTCTGCCTAGATCACTGCCTAGCATATAGAAAATAAATATTTATTACATGAGTGAATACACTGCTATTTCAAATCAACTCCTAATGTTGATTTACTCCATTAACTTATCAACATTTTACCAATTTAGGGCATGATTTTGTGTTGCATCACAGAAATCTTTGCCAAACCCAATGTCACAAACATTTTGTCTTATGTTTTATTTTCAAAGTTTTAAAGCTTTGTTAGCATTTAGGTCTGAAACATTTTGTGATTTTTTAAATACCATGAAAAGTGTGTATTAAAGCTTAAAATTTGCACATGGATGTATAATTTTCCCACACAATTTGTTGTAAAGAATGTTTCTTCTTAATTAAATTACCTTTGCACCTTTGTTGTAAGTCAGTTGACTCTGTAAGTAAACACTCACATATCTAGACAATTTTCTTGAAATTATTCTTTGTATCTCTGCTTTTGCCAACATCACAACACTTTCTTTACTACTGTAGCTTGAACAGTGGATCTTGAGATATGGTAATGTCTTGCAAGTCTATTCTTATTTTCAAAATTCTTACTACTATTCCAATTTCTTTTATTTTTTTCTATATACCTTTTAAATCAGCTTCTCAATAACTACCAAAATGTCCTGCTGATATTTTGATCACTATTGCTTTAAATCAATAAATCAATCTGGCAAGAACCAACATCTTAACAATATAGAAACTTTCAATTCATAAACACAGCATATCTACTTGTATTCAGTTGATTCTCAGCATAGAGATGATGAACAAGCTTTATGAAATTATTGCCTACTGTTCAGTGGTTTTGGCACAATTATAAATGGCACTGTTTTTAAATTTTAATTTTTAATTTCAATTGTTGATTGTTTCCACCTAGAAAAAATGTTTTATGAATATTAGATTTGTATCCTAGAACTCAATAAATTTGTTTACTAATTCTACAAGTTCATGTGTAGATTCCTTGGTAAGTTCTGAGTAGTCCATTATGTTCTTTGAAAATAAAAACTCTTTTGTTACTTCCTCTCTAATCTATTTGCCTTTAATATCTTTTCTTGCCTTATTGCACTAGCTAGGACCTCAAGCATGATGTTGAATAGGAGTGATTGGAAGAGAGACCCAATGCTTATTTGTGATGTGTGTATGTGTTTTCATTTTTATTCAACTCAAAATATTTTTCAGTTTCCTTGTGTATTCCTTTTTTGCCCATGGGTTTTTATAATTGTAAACTTAGATTTCTAAATATTTGTGGACTTTTCAGTTACTCTTCTTTTTAATGTATTTTTGTTGAGAAAATACTTTGTATAGTTACAATCACTTTAAATATATTAGAGCTTGTTATGGCTTAACATGGTAAACGTTCTATGTCTCCTTGACAATAATTTGCATTTGCTGTGGAGGGTTAAGCTTTTTATAAGAGACCATTAGGTCAAGTTAGTAGATATTGTTGTTTAGGTCTAAAAATCCTTGCTGGTTTTTGATCTCTATTACTTTAATTCCTGAGACAGAGTGTTGAGGATATTAATAAAATTATAGATTTGTCTATTCCCCTTTCAGTTTTATTAACTTTTGTTTGATGTATCTTAAAGCTCTGTTGTTATCTAAACACACATACACATTTAGGATTTTTACTAAATTTTGGAGAATTAATCCCCTTTATCATAATGTAATGGCCCTCCTTATCTCTGATAATATGTAGCATTTTGAAGTCTAGATTGTCTGACATTCATATAGCTCCTAATACTTTCTCTTTGCCAATGTTCACATGGAATTTTGTTTTCATCCTATATCTTCATGCTTACGTAAAGATATGTTGCCATGCTACCTGTGTATTTAAAAGGAGTTCCTTATAGGTAGCATATAATTGTCTTGCTTTTATATCAACTCTAAAATTCTAAAAATAAATTCTGTACACATTTTGATTAGTATTTTTAATGCATCCATTTACCATTGGTTACTGGCTTAGTTTTCATACCTTTTTTATGTAGTAGATTCCCCATGGTTTACAGTATACATGTTTAGTTTATCACAGCATTCCTTCAAAAAGTACTTTACAGCTTAATCTACAAGGACCCCAAAACAGGATTCTGTCAATTTCTTCTTTTGTGCTAGTGTTATATATCTTAATTTACATCTGCTATAAATCTTTGAAAATATTTCTATTTTGCTTTTGCAGCCAATACACTTGGAGAGTGACTCAAATAAGAAATTTTTTTTTCTATTTGTCTTTATTTTAACCATTTTGAGAGCAATTTATTTATTTTCATAGATCCAATTTTCCTGTTACAAAAAGCTTCCTGATTGAAAAACTTACTTTAGGTATTTCTTATATCATATGTCTGCTTCTAATATTATTTATTAGATTTTGTTTTTTTAAATATTTCTCATCATCACTTTCTTTTTTTTTTTTTTTTTTTTTTTTGAGACGGAGTCTCGCTCTGCCGCCCGGGCTGGAGTGCAGTGGCCGGATCTCAGCTCACTGCAAGCTCCGCCTCCCGGGTTCACGCCATTCTCCTGCCTCAGCCTCCCGAGTAGCTGGGACTACAGGCGCCCGCCACCTCGCCTGGCTAGTTTTTTTGTATTTTTTAGTAGAGACGGGGTTTCACCGTGTTAGCCAGGATGGTCTCGATCTCCTGACCTCGTGATCCGCCCGTCTCGGCCTCCCAAAGTGCTGGGATTACAGGCTTGAGCCACCACGCCCGGCCTCATCATCACTTTCAAATGGAATTTTTCTGAGTACTGAATATTCTAGCTTTCCCCACCCCCTGACTTCAGAGACCTCACATAGTTTTCTTCTGGTTTGGGTGGTTTCTGAAGATGTTTCCTGTAGTACTTAGTATTTCTTCCTCTATATGTAATGTATATTTTGCCCCGTCTGGATGTCCTCAAGATTTTTTCATTATCTTTCGTTTTCATATTTATTTATTTATTTTTTATTTATTTTTGAGACAGTGTCTCACTCTGTTGCCCAGGCTAGAGTGCAGTGGTGTGATCTCGGCTCACTGCAACCTCCACCTCCCAGGCTGAAGTAATTCTCCTGCCTCAGTCTCCTGAGTAGCTGAGAGTACAGGCGTGTGCCACCATGCCTGTCTAATTTTTGTACTTTTTGTAGAGATGGGGTTCCACCGTGTTGGCCAGGCTGGTCTCAAACTCCTGACCTCAGGTGATCTGCCTGCCTCAGCCTCCCGAAGTGTTGGGATTACCGACATGAGCCACCACACCCAGCCGCATCTTTGGTTTTTCTAGTGTGGCTAGAACAGCTGTGGGCTTTGTTATCTTGAGGATTCTTGACTCTGTGTTTTGGTGTCTTACATCTTTTGTAGAATATCTTCCCTTATTCTTTCAGACCCATTCTTATGTCTCTTTTTTTTTTTTAATTTTGGATTTCAGTTACTTGAGTGTTTGCTCGTCCCATGGGAATTCATTCCATGGAGTGCTTTATTCTGAAGAGTTCCCCTTTTCTTCTTCAAATTAGATAATTTTTATTAACTGAATTTCATGTTTGCTGTTTCTTTCTTTGGCCAAGCTATGTCTACTCATGAGATGATGAGAGGAATTTTCATCTCTATTACTCTGTTATCTCTCCGTGTATTTCTAATATTCTCATTTGACTTTTTCTTATAATTTTAATCTTTCCTCTGAAATTTTTAATCTGCGTGCATGTTGCCAATGTTTTTTTCTAAAACTTAAACATTTTTTCCTTGATAATTCCAATATTTGTTTCTTCTTAAGTCTGATTCTTTTGACTGCTTTGTCTCTCGTCAGGTTTTCTTCCTTGTTTTCTTATTTATCTCCTAACATTTTCTAATCTAAGGCTGGACATCATGGGTAGAATAGTAGAAATGGAGCTAAGAAGTGAGTACGCAGGGGCTGGACATGGTGGTTCATGCCTGTAATCCTAACACTTTGAGAGGCTGAGGTGGGTGGATCACCTGTGGTCAGGAGTTCGAGAGCAGCCTGGCCAACATGCTGAAACCCTGTCTCTACTAAAAATACAAAAATTAGCTGGGTGTGGTGGTGTGTGCCTGTAATCCCAGCTACCTGGGAGGCTGAGGCAGGAAAATCACTTGAACCTGGGAGGTAGAGGCATCAGTGAGCCAAAATCGTGTGACTGCACTCCAGCCTAGGTGACAGAGTAAAACTCTGTCTCAAAAAATAATAATTTTTTAAAAAAGAAGATGTATGTATGCTGGGAAACAGTATGCTTTTACTGTTATATTCTTGGTATAGGATTTGAGTCTATCTAATCAGAAACTGAACTGGGTTAGATTTTGTTACTATGGTTATCTTCAGTGCTCCAGCTACTTAAGTGTGTAGGGTTACCTTGTGCATGAAGTACAGTCAGGGGCTCTGGAGTGTTTCTCTGAATATTCCTGCTTTGCCTGCAACGTGGGGCCACCCCTGTGCATTGGTGCAATAAAGGGAATCTTTTCCGTCTTGTCCCTTCCCGAGCAGTGGATGGCTGTTGCTTGTTATTTTGTGTTTCCCAGCCCATATGGTGATGGCGGTCACAGGATTTTCTCTTGCTCTGGTTTTGCCTCCGTTGTAATCAGACCCTCCGTCTCTAGTATTGCAAGTGTAGGACTCATTAATTCTGCCCCTCCTCTCTGAAGAGCCTAAGCTTGCTTCCATTGTTGTGTCTGGTGTAAGGAAGTTCCTGGCCTCCCCCAGAGACAGGAGACCTCTGATGGTCTTAGTATTTGATGTTGGAGCCTAAGCTGTTTTCTGTCCACCCCTCAGGGATACAGTATTCTTCATTCTCATGCCACTTCCAGGCACAGCGTGCCTTCCTCCATGTTCCAGGCACAGTGTGTCTTCCTCTATGTTTTCAGGCAGCAGAATTCACCATCTTCTCCCAATGGCTCACAGCTTTTGCTCTGCAGTAAAGAAGAATCTGAGTGGAGATTTGTGACTACTTTTCATCAGCAACTGCACCAGGCTTCCAGGCCTGCACCATCGTTAGACTCTCTCCAGTCTGCCACCCTGTCTCTGATCCTTCCTGTGAGTACTTGGTGGAGGTTCATGGAGGAGAGTTTTGAGTAGGTGTGAATTCAGCTTGCCCACAGCCATCATCAGCAATCCATCATCATGCTCATCTGAGTTCTTCTCCCTGACTTGTAAGGCACCTGAAGTCTCTTTCTCCCATCAGAGAGAAGTGAGTTGCTGGTCAGGTATCATTTCTCCATGGTATGAGGAATGCCATTCCTCATACTGCATGATACTTGATTGCTCTGTACACTCAGCTTTTCTGATATGTTCCAAAAAGTTATGATTTTGTGGTTTATGTGGCTTTTTCTTGCTGTTATGGTGAAAGTAATATTCTTACTGGAATTGTAGACCTAGGTGAAAGCACAACTCTCAATTTCCTTTCTTAAACATTTTTGCTGCTTATATTCTGTATCTATTCACTTATTATGTCCATCTTTTTTTAAGTCTTTGAATATATTTACAATAAAGTTCTTGTCTCCCATTCGGTACCTGATCTTTTAGGAGTTTGCTTCTGTTAACTTTTTCTTTTTTAATTTTGGCTTATGAGTTATATATTTTTATTTCTTTGAATACTTATTTTTATTATCATATGCTAGAGATTGTGAATAATAAGTTTTAGCTGTGATGTCAAGGTTTGCTGTGGCATGCAGTTAAATTACTAGAGGATTACACTGCTCTAGTCCAGCTCAGCTGAGTCTGTTACAGCTGTTCAATGTATCTCTTGACCTTTAGCCTCAGACACCACTGCTAACCCGGGGTATGGGGGCCACCATTAAGGAGCAGCCTCATTAGACTGCGTCCCAAATAAACAAGGTTTTCCACCTCCAGTTGATTCAGTTCCATGAGGGTGCTCCACCCACGCCTCCAGTTTCTTCTGCATGTTTCCAAGCTCCCCCTTGGTGAAGGGCCATTGGGAGACACCCACCTCTGGTCCACTCCCACCCACCACATGGCTTCTTCCTCTTCAGCCCCTGTCCTGCCCATTTCAGCTGCCTCAGCATCCCTGGGCATGATCTCTGTCTCCACAGCTCAGGAAAACTCTTAGATCTGCATGGGCTCATCTCTCTGTCCAGGGGTTTAAAAAATGCCACTAGTCAGAAATTCAGGGCAAAAATGATGCTCACATTGGGCACATCCCTTTTCTTGAATATCAAAACCCTGCATTGCATGTAATCCAATACGTGGCAGTCATGTTCTCACAGTATGTGTCTAATTGTAGAGCAGTTTATGGAGGACTGGTAGGTCTAGTACCAGCTATCCCATCATTGCTGGAAAGTGTGCTAGGGTTGACATTATTTAAAAAAATGACTGGCTATGGTATGAAAAATGAACTGTAGATAGTTCGGAATAGAAATAGGAAGACCAACTAGAAGACCATTACACTAGGGTGGAAAGAGACCTTTGTACTGGAGTGGCAGCAGGGGATAGCAAGAGAGAGGGAAAGGCTGGGATTTAGATGT
This sequence comes from Colobus angolensis palliatus, assembly GCF_000951035.1. Classification (NCBI taxonomy): domain Eukaryota; kingdom Metazoa; phylum Chordata; class Mammalia; order Primates; family Cercopithecidae; genus Colobus; species Colobus angolensis. The sequence goes on along the minus strand of NW_012115255.1, from coordinate 2,628,955 downwards.
GATAAGACATGTTGACGAAATGAATGCTTGGGGGAGGGATGCCTCCTAGACTCTACTTGCTTGAGCCATGGGTTCTCTGTGGCTCATTTTTCTGAGACTAGGAATGTGAAGCAAATAGCTGGTGTTAGTGAATAGAAGGGACTTGGAGCTCTATCTCTACTACTCAGAAATACTAAGTAGGCAGTGGATATGTTAACCTAAAACTTACCAAACAAGGACAGATTGATGCATTTGTAGTCAGCAGCCCATCGATGATATTTAAAGTCTTAGAATAGAATGCATTCTAAGGCTTTGTAAGGGTGCACAGAGTGAAGGGCCATGGCAGAATCTAGAAGCATTATGTTATTGGAGCAGAGGAGAAGGGAAAAAAGAAGAGGAGAGAAGAAAAGAGACGAGAACATAAATAGAGTAGAAAAGAAGGGGTCAGCGAGGAAGAGGGTGCAGGAGATGAAGCATGTTGACAAAGAGATGAGAAGGTCAGAGCTGCATCCGCGAGGAATTTTGAGAAGTGGCGCACATGAGAACAAAAAGTAAGGGCTTCATTTGTCAACAGTGGCCGCTACTTTATGCAGACTCTATGTCAGGTCCACGCAGAGACCTTTCTGGAGTGGAGAGAGAGACGAGGTATTAGGACGGGGCTCCAATAACCACAGGAAACTCTTTCAGAAATGTTGCTCTTAAGGAGTTTGAAAGGCGACATGGAGGGTTTGATGGGCTCTTTCATTCTATTTCCTTCCTTGCTTCAGTTGAATGCTACAAACTAAGGCTAAAAGTCGAGGTCATAACCTTTTCCCAGAGCCTTTACTGGCCCTGGAAACAGAAGCCTTAACTGTGAGCTTAGGGAACAGGAGTTAATTTAAATAAACCAAAATAACATTGGATATGCAGATTTCCTAAATATTAATAAAATGTGAAGCAAGCCATTCTAATAATATCACTCATAAAAATCTGTGATCATTCATTCCTCCTTATTAAACTTTCACATTTTGGTTTTCTTCTAAATCTGGTGTCTTAGCTTGTTCAGGTCCCTGTGATAAGATGCTAAACTGGGTGGCTTAGAAACAACAGAATTTTACTTCTTACAGTTCTGGAGGCTCAGAGGTCCGAGATCAAGGCGTCGGCAGCTTCAGTGTCCAGTGGGGGCCTCTTCCTCATGGCAGACGGTGTCTTCTCACTGGGTCCTCACACCATATAATATATTATATATATATTATATAATGCACATATATATATCATTTATTTATATAATATATGTATAGGATATAAAAATTCAATACATATATGAATATATTACATGTGTATACACAATATATACTTATTTCCAAATATTATATATAATATATGGACATATTGCATATATTATCTAATATACCCATATGTTATATAGAATATATGAATATATTACATATGTATAATATATATTATGTGCTATTTCTGTTATTTGAAACTGAGTATCCAGTAATAAGGTCATTGAATCTGGTTAATGTTAGAGCTATCTTTTTAAGCTGTTAGATCTCACAGAGTAAAACTTAATCAAATACTTTCATGAATGCAACCAAAAACATCTCTTTTTTTTTTAACAGTTTCCCAATATATTATTAGAAAACAACATTTGTGGGACTACAACGAGTTGAAACCACCTTCTGAGTAAAAGCATTCTTTTCAGTGCAGAAAGAATTTGAATCACGTCTTAGCCACGGTTGGTCCTCTTTCGATGCTTTACCTTCCACTCTGTTTTCGCTATCAGTGACAGGAGTGTTATGTATTTATTTACTTTTAGTCTGGTCTAGTGATTTGCTCTATAAACACGCCTCGATCCATTGCCATGTTTTTGTAAGATTTGAAGAACTGAAAGGAGAAAGGAAGAGAACTGATCTCATGTAAACAAAATTAAGCAGACACAGATTCTCTTCTTTAATGAAACTGCATGCCAAGTCAATCTCATGCCACATTTTCATTTAAAAAGCAATATTTCCTTAAATCTGTTTAATCTTCAATTAATCATGGAGAGAGACTTGCAGAGGTTCAACCACTCACTCACTTACAATCTATAAGATGCCTGGTTTACATGATCCTGGGGATGATATCTCAAGGATTATTAACCAATTTAAAACTTTTTGAAATTAGAGGAAATTTTCATCATCTTCGCCCATGTGGAAACTAAACTGAATACTCGGAATCTCAAAAAAATATTGTTGCCTAACACACAGGCACATACAGCAGCCGATGAGTGCTGACCCCCGTGCCTTTGTAGAGTGATATATCTTGTGTTCTTCTGAAAATCTCTCCAGATGCTTTAGAAAACAATCTAAACAGTAGTTTGGGAAAATACAATTCCCTGATCATTTTAAACTTCTGAAATTCTACATAATTACTAAACTGTCTCATTGTGCTTGAAAATATAGCGATCTCCCGTGAAAATTTTGATGTTCGACTTTTGTGACATATTAGTCAGGTTCATGAAAAAGTCAAGTACCAAGGGCTGCCTTCAGGAGAATATATTTCATTTTATCCTTTTAAAAATGTATTCGATATTATTTTGTTCACAAAGTGTTCCCTCTTACTCTCTGTTAATTATTTCCTTACCATTGAGTTACAATAGTCTTCTTTCAGTTGAGTTGCTGGTTTGCCTCTGTCTCCACAATAATGACAACAGAGCCCCACATTATTGCCTCTTTTGGTAAGACTTAAAGGAAGCTCATTAACTTATAGGAAAATAAAATGCTGATCTTTGTAAGGAGTAAATTAACTATTTTTATACACTGGTTCCTCTGTTCTATCATACACTTATGAACCTGTATCATACAAGTGCCTTTTTTTTAAGTCAACCTTCCATGTTCCCCTTTTGCCAAACTCTTTTGTCAAGTGTCAGCTAAAGTCAAGGGCTATGATAAAACAACATCCACATAGTCTCAGTTTAGTGTGGGGAGCAGGATCATGGACTCTGAAATTGAGTTTTACTTCCTCAGAGGCCAAGGCAATGAAGGATGTTTCCAAAGAGGTATGCCCAGACCTCAAAGGGCAGGGAGACACCTGCCCTATGGATGATAATCTGCATCTCTTTAATTCCCACAGCGCTAGGCCAGAAGTCTTTCCTGAATTCAGACAAGCATAGCAACTGTTTCACAGGCTTTTCAAACTCATGATTTTTAAAACCAAAAATAGTACCCTATGCTAAAGCTGAGGCTTATAAAGTGAAATACTGTCATACAGCAATTAGTACTAAACGTCACATAGGTAAATGAAAGCTAAAGTGAAAATAATGATAAGTGGCAGAAATGCCATTATCATCATCATCTTCATCATCTTCATCACCATTATAAATCACAATAGTGGTGCATAATGACATCAACACCTGGGCACTGATGATGTGCCAGAACACCTTGACGGTGGAAGAAATAGAGTGATGATAGACAGATAAATCTTCAGAAGAAAGTTCTACTTTCCAAAAGAAAGATAATTTACCAGACCCTTTTCCTAGAGCTGCAGAAGAAGGTCATTCTTCCCACCCAGCCTCCTCTGGCCATCTTATCACCCAAGAGGTGAGCCACACCACCAGAGACATATTTATGAAGGCCACATCTCAGAGACATAGCCCCACCGAAACACCAGGGATTATAAAATCCTCTACACCAAGTCCCACCTTAACAGCACACTAACAGGATTTCAATATAATAATGTGGCTTACAGCTGAAAGATTAAAAAAAAAATTTTTTTCTAAAAAAAACAGACTTCTCTGTGGAGAAGCACGTAGGGAAGCCCAAGGCAAAGAAGGAGACAAATCAAGGGCGCTGGGGGAATTCCAAGCCTCCGCCGCCTGCAGCCAACAGTAAATGCAGCTTAACTCCCGACGTGCATTTTCGCACCAGCAGCCACTTCCTGTTTCGTGATAGAACATGTTTGCCTTTTCACAACCAAAAATTAAAAAAAAAAAAAGTCAGATATGCCACAAAGCAAGAAAAAACATATTCCAAAGAGACAAACTAATGATCAGAACCAGAGTCAGATATGACACAATTTTTTGAACTACAAATGAATTTAAAATAAGTATGATTAATGTTTTAAAGACTCTAATAGAAAAAAGAAAGTATTTAATGCAAGGACCAAAAGCTATTGTAAACAGAGAATTGGAAACAAACAAACAAAAAAAAAAAAATCAAGGAACTGTAGAAATGGAAAACTCTGTAACAGAAACAACAAATGCCTTAAACTTACTCATTAGTAGACTGAACACAATGAAGGCAAGAATCAGTGAAGTTGATAATAGGTCAAATGAAACTTCCCCAGTTGAAATGCAATGAACAAAAGGAAAAAAAAATAACTAAAGAAAAAGAAGGAAATGTCCCCAAAATGTAAAACAGTTTCAAAACATTTAATGTACACATGATTTATCAAAAAGAGAGAGAGAAGAGAGCAAAAGAGATATGTTTGAATACTGATGGCAGATAATTTCTCAAATTAATGGCAGACACAAACCACTTATTCAAGAAGCTCAGAGAACGCTAAGACAAAAAAAAAAAAAACAGGAAAAAGATTTCACCTCATCATATCATATTTGAACTGAAAAAAAAAAAAAACACAGACATAGAGAAAATCTTTAAGAAATATCAGAGGATAGGCAGGGCACAGTGGTTCACGCCTGTAATCCCAGCACTTTGAGAGTCTGAGGCAGGTGGATCACCTAAGGTCAAAACAATGATCAGAACCAGAGTCAGATATGACACAATCTTTTGAACTACAAATGAATTTAAAATAAATATGAGTTTAAGTTTAAAATAAACAGGAGTTTAAGATCAGCCTGGCCAACATGGTGAAAGCCCATCTCTACTAAAAATACAAAAAAATTAGCAGAGCGTGATGACAGGTGCCTGCAATCCCAGCTACTTGGGAAGCTGAGGCAGGACAATGCTTGAACCCGGGAGACAGAGGTTGCACTTATCCATAGAGGAATAAGAGTCAGAATTACAATTAAACAGTAGACGAAAGGTCTGGACCAACAGCTCAAAAAGAAAATATGAGTGGGAAGTAAGTATATGGAAAGGTGTTCAATATCATTTTCATTAGGGAATTTCAAATCAAAACAACAGAATACTACTACACACTTACTTGGACAGCTAAAATCTCAAGATGGAAAATGCCAGTTGCTTGTGAGGATGACAAGCCACAGGAAATCACCACTAATTGCAGGCAGGAATTAAAATGGTCATAGCCATTATGGAAGGCAGTCTGGCAGTTTCTTACAAACCAAGACAATTTACCACGGAGGTATTTATCCAACTGATTTGAAAATGTAGGTCCACATAAACCCAATATCTAAAGGTCTAAACGAGCTTTAATAAAGGTCTCTCCGAACCAACCAAGATGTTACTGAATGAGTGAATATATAAACAAACAGTGGTATATCCATGCAGTGAAACACTATTCGGCCACAAAAGAAGCAACAAAGTTTCAGAAATTCCTCCTGTTATTGTTTTCTAGCTTTATATTATTGTGATCAGAAAAGATATTCAATATCCTTTCAATGTTCTTAAATTTGTTAAGACTTATTTTATGGCCTAATATATATTCTATCCTGGAGAATATTCGATGTGCAGTTGAGAAGAATGTCTATTATGCAGCCATTGGATGGACTATTCTATAAATATCTGTTAGATTCATTCGGTCTAGAGTGCAGTTTGAATCCAGTATTTCTTTGTGGATTTTCTATCTAGATGATCTATTGATTGCTGTGAGTAAGGCGTTGAGCCCGTTACTATGATCGTATTGCAGTCAGTCTTCCCTTTTAGATCTATTAATATTTATTAACATTAATGTCTATTAATATTTGCTTTATGTATTTAGGTGCTTTATTGTTGGCTGCAGATATATTTATTGTTATATTCTGTTGCTGCATTGACCCCTTTATCCTTAGGTGATGACTTTCTTTGTCTCCTTTTAGGGCTTTTAACTTAAAGTTTACTTTTTCTGCGATAAGGGTAGCTACTCCTGCTCTCTCTGGCTTTCCAGTGTTGCGGAATATCTTCTTCCTTTCCTTCACTTTCACTCTACCTGTGTCCTTCCTGGTGAAGTGGGTTTCTTGCAGTCAGCATACGGTTGAATCTTCATTTCCAAGATAGAAATGTCTCACGTTTTCTCAATTTCTTAAACATTTCTCAAAACTTAAGAAAAAAGAAACAATAAAGCAAAAGATCGAAGAGGAGGATGTGCTAAATGGGGAAAAAAAAAGGTTTGGAGAAGCAGTTTTAAAAAGTTTTGTAGAAAAAAACAGAATATTTTAAATGACATTTTGCACAAGCAGTAAGACAGACCCAAGGGAGCCTGGAAGGTTTCTATGGTCCAAGCTATTGTTTCTTTTTCTGTGTTTCAAGAGCACATTAAACAAAACATTTTGAAGACGTTGATGTAGCGTACTTATACAGTCCAATTTTTTCTTCCATTTCATTTTATACACAGAAATGTACAGTTACTGTCTGTGCTAGCACAGTACTAAGCACTGGAAACAGTGATGGCTAACCGATGCAGCCCACCCTCAGAGGGTGCATAGTCGTGTATACGTTTATATAACCACCATGTTATCCCGATTATTATATTGCTCATCATATTTTTTATGTCTTTTAAGGAAACACGAAATACAGCCAGCCCTTCTTCTGAGTGCTTGTTAAGACGGGAGGGACGTCTCTGCTCTGTTAGAGACACGTGCGGTCGTATGGCTTCTCTCATCTCGGGAAATATGGAAGAGTTGGAAAACTGAGGAGCGGTGTACAGCTGGGTGTCTAGTAGTGTTCCAGATGGTGCCTCTGAGGGACACATAGAGGAAGTGAAAATAAACCTTCCGGTTTCCACACAGTGAGACTTTAGTGTACTTACTGCAGCCCATCTGAAGTTATCCTGGCAGATACAGAGTTTACGTTAGGCTTACGATTGCATAGAAGCATGACATATTTGCAAATATCTTGTATTACCCCATTACTCTACAAATGAAAAAAAAAAAAACTGAGTCACACAAAATTTAAATAATTTTCACTAATTTGAATTTTTTTTGACACTTAGGATTGTAATTTTATTCTTCTGACTATCATCCTGGCTTACTTACTTCTTGGTGATGCTTCCCTTTTCTACTCTTATAGTGGCAGGAAGTTATAACAAGTGACACAGCCAGGCTGTTCTTCTACTGTCCCATCGCCTTCCGCATATTTCCCAGCTTTACTGGATTAGACGAAGCCATCTGACTAGTTTTATCCGGTGGATGGTCGACATAGCGCTACGTATTCCTCCCAACTGCCTTTCCATGTTTGGATGACCAGTTTGCAGCCAAATAAAGTGGAGTGTCTGTCAGCCTCGATCCCTGAAAGACTTGTGGAGCAGCCTGTCTGGTGGACACACATGAGCCGTGTCTGTGAGTGAGGTGCAGGCCTCCACTGTGTGCAGCCATGATGGCCAGGCATTCATTTGTCACTGCAGCCTAACCTAATCTTACCTGACACATCCATTCTGTACAGGCAGGTGTCTGTGAGTCTGTGTGTATCTGTGTGCCCATGCGTGTGTGCCTGTGTGTGTTGGGGGTGGGGGTGGAGACAGACATCTCTAGGTTGCAGGGTTGAAGGTTGAAGGGTTGCACCAAGAAGTAACCTCTCCGCAACCCACCTGACAGACGGAGATTATATCCAAAATGACAGGTTCATTGGAATGGTTTTCACAGTGTTTTGACCACTTGTTACTATGGTTTCTTAAGTTAAAAAATTTTAATGAAAGTTATGTTTAAAAACTCTTTATAATAGTTCATTACAAGGCAGAGTGCAGTGTCTCATGCCTGTAATCCCAGAACTTTGGGAGGCCGAGGTGGGCAGATCATTTTGAGTTAAGGAGTAGGAAATCAGTCTGGGCAACATGGCGAGACACCTGTCTCTACAAAAAAATATAAATAAATAAATAAATTAGCCAGGTATGGTGGCTCTTGCCTGTGCTCCCAGCTACACAGAAGGCTGAGGTGGGAGGATCACCTGAGCCCCGGAGGTGGAGGTTACAGTGAGCTGAGATAGTGCAACTGGACTCCAGCCTGGGTAACAGAGCAAGATCCTATTTCAGAAAAAAAAAAGAAAAGAAAAGAAAAGAAAATAGGAGTTATAGGAACACACATGGTCTTTGTTACAGCAAATATCTGATTATTTAGCCAAATAAAAAGAGTTTTTAAAATGTAATTTATTTTTTTTTAATTCTCTTTCCCTGTAACTAGCAAAATATTGTAGGCGAGAGCAGGTGAGTTCAGGTCCCAGTTTTTCAACACTTTGCAAGTTATGGGATACACATATAATGATAGTTCACCGCGCCAGGAAGAGTGTACAAATACCATGGGTGCTCAGGGAGAGTCAGAGGAACCAGGGGAGCGCTGTGGGCCAATGCCATGGAGGCGTTCACAGAAAAAGTAGGTATTAACATTTCTCATAGCTCCACCTGGCCGTGATATGATTTGTCTCTCAACGACCAATTTAGTTAAATTAAAAAAAAAACAAAAAAAACCACTCAGAGTTTCAGTACAAAAAGTAAAAAGAAAACTCAACAGTGTTTCTGTCGATTCTGTGGATCTCTACAGAGTTAAAATCCATATGTAGGTTTCTCCTAAATCTAGGATGGGGCCACAGTTCAATACCCCTTAGTGGTGATGGTCATTGTCGAAGTGACTGCGAGCAGCAATCTTTGTAGGAAGTTTATAAAGTCAACAGAAATTCCATTGAACTTTACGCTCTTCAGATCATTCCAGTACATTGCAGTAGACTAGCTATGGAGACCTACAAAATAGGTCTCCACTGAGCCACTGCTGACAGATAGTTAGCGTGCTTTATAAGCCTCAGCAGACTTTTCAGTAAAAAAAACATTTTTTTTTTTTTTTGCTTTCTGCTTGCTTTGAGACCAACTTGACATATTTCATTTCCAAATGTTTCACTTACGTTTTTACTGACACTTATAATTTACAAATGGTTGTTTCCATTCAAAAGTAGTAGAAGTTAGATAATAATGTTAAAACATTGTACTGTCTCTGCAATTCATTCTAGTTTCACAAATCAGTATTTGTCTTTTGCTGTATTTGCAGATATATATTTTGTCACAAATGCTAATTGGAAATGTCAGGATTTTTCAATCTAATTAGGATAATTGGCTAGACAAGAGGATCAGAAGTATTTATTTTTAATATGAATTCATTTTTATGATTACCAAACAGGCTACTGTTGATTATGTTTCCTAGGTTACCGTGAGCACTGAAGTTGTCAGGCCTTTGAATCTCTTGACATAGGAAAGCATCTGTGAAAACAAAACCCTAAGAAAAATGTCAGGCACTTGTCAAAGAATTTTTTTTCCTTTTTGTATCATTGGCTCAAAATTTTTTTTGTAAACTTGGACTTAAGATTTTCCCACTGTTGTTATAAATTCAGTCATGCCTGAGTCAATTCCTGTTCAAACTCTTCTCTGATAGTTCCTAAATGTGACTGTCAGAAAGACAAAGTCAGCATCCACTGACCTCCAAGGAACAGGCCGCGGTAGAAAGGATGGACGTCACGTGTGTGTTTTCTTTGGGGGAGATGCAAAAAAAAAAAAAATCAGGTGGATAGTATTAAAGATAAGCAATCTTTGGAGAATTATGTTGCAAAAGTGCCAATAATGTAACAGAAAGTCACTAGGAAATATTTCTGCGTAAATAATGCATTCTCACATTCAAGGCTAAGCTGGCATTGGCTGATGTGACTGTTTGCTCCAACCCTGGGAGAGGATTCTGCACCCACCACCATCCTTGGCTGTGCAGCTACCCCTGCGAGGCGGAGGAAGTCTGCCTCTTCCATCGTCAGCCTGGTGAGTGACTGGTTTGAGTCACTGTGACAGTCATCTCATCAGAGCAGGAGCTCTAAGTAGAGATGTCTGCTTTGGCTTGAGCTTGACCTTTTGCCTTTGCCCTTTGCCATGAGAGCAGCGTGTTCTGAAAAAAGGGTGCTCCCCGTGCGCTCTAGGATGAGACGGCCCCCAGGGCAGAATGGCCACCTGGAACAGAGCCACGGGGCCGCCGACCTGGGGCCGTGGGTGATGTGAGTCAGACGTGTCTGTCATGAGAGGTAAGCCATGAAGATTTGGGGGTGATTTTTGACCTTGGCGAAGCTGACTGATCCTGTCCAAAAGCCTTCAGAAACGCCTGCTTCTCTTTTCTGTGGTCCCACCTGCAAGTACAGAACCCGTCACGACTTCCTCCAAAGGGCTAGCTTTCTGATGACGTTAGAAGATCCTCCACTTTGGATCCTTCCTGTGATCAAACCTCAGCTCGAGTCCCATGCTCCCAGGCAAAGTTCTCTGCCCGCTTGTAATTTAGAAGAAAAAGAACTTGATGAAGATTCCAGGGCCAGGGTTGGAGTCTAATTCTCCATTCTGCCTTGGGACAGTTTCACCAGCATTTGGGGTCTTTGTTCCCAAATGGTGTGACGTTAAACAAGATCTTCTGTTGGCTTCTCGATGTGAATTTTCCAAGGTCTTATTAGTTTCCCTTCCTCCAACTCTTATTTAGTGGTTCTCACCCTTAATACCATCATTAGAAAAATGCAAACCTAAATGACAGAATTCCATTTCTATTATTTTGATTGTATTAGGCTGTTTTCCAAGTAAAGATGTAAATTCCTTAGCCATGATGATTTTTTTCTTTGTCCTTTTCAAGTACAGAGCATCCATTTGACGTCTCATTGTTCCTGGATTAATCAATGGATGAGAAGTTTGAGGTAAATAAAGTGCAAATAGTAAATGAAGACATTAGCTGAGGCAGACTTCTCTGATTATTTTGTTGATCACTTCTTGCTACATTGCTGAGAAGAGAACCATCAGCAAATTGTTCTCAAAAGCTGTAAGATCTAACTGAAGGCGAAGAGGGCAGGGGAGGGAAGGCTGCCCAGGGCCCTGTAGCATCTCCAAGGAGCAAAAACCCACTGACTTTACAAAAGAAAGGAAGAGAAAGCAAAGAAGAGTATCTTTCGGTTGGAAGGTTGGGTTGGAACTGGCTTCACTAGTGTGCTAAAGACCTGCCACAGATTTGTAACTGCAATATATTTGGGAATATATGTCGCTGTGTCCATTAAGCTGTCCTTGGCACAATTCGACAATGTGTCCACATACTCAGATTAGCAATCATTAAATATCTTGTCTTATCAGGAAACAAATCTTCTCAACTTGGCTTTTGCTTGCAGACAGCTATATACCAGTAGTGGTTGAGTTCGTATCTATTGCCATTTTCCACTAAAAGCTCATCATTTAAGGAAAGCACAATGTTATAGATTTGGATGATTACCCCAGTTTGCATTGTTTCCATCATTGTACTTGCAATTTTTTTTATATATAGCACAACGTTTTGCAATGGACAGTGTGGAGGAACTCCAGGAAATGGCATCTTTCCCCTGAAGAGTAAATAGTCTGAAATCACAAGGACTAGACAATAAGGAGCCCAAGAGGCCTGCGGGTGGACGTTGTTTGTGCTCTACTGTTCTACGAAGCTGCATAAAAAGAAATTTGGAAAACACTTGTACAATGTCCCACCAACATTTATTTCCATAGAGGACAGGTGGAAAGAATATAATGGCGTTGGAGGGAGGAAGTCCAGGGACCTCTGGAAGTGCCTGATAATGCCGATGCCTTGAAATATCGCTAGTAACTATTTGACATTGAATGCACTGGAGGCATGAACACAAACGGGCCCTCTGAGATGTTAGGGCAGAGCCTGGAGAAGCCACCTGCTGGCCCCTCAGTGCTAAGCGGGAAGCACAGAGGAGGAGGTGCGGTCCCTGGGGGAGGCACATCCACGGTCCGTAAAACTGTTCAGAGGCAATTGCAGGCAATGACATGGAACTGTTTATCCTTCCAGATAGAGAAAAGCTACTGGATACACGGGTTGTGACTGCAGATGAGAAAAATCCTGATTTCAACTTCCTGACATCCGTATTACTGAAATTTATCTCAAATACTTGGTTTCGCCATTGGAGGCAAAAGGTTAAAGTTGAGAGGCCACGTGAAGTGGTGTGACGTACTCTTTCTAATGGGTGGAGCAGATGAAAACGCAGGAGGCCCCAGTCCGTCCTGCACTTGGTGGATAAACAGAACACCCTAGTAAAGCCAGGCAGGTTATCATCGTGAGTGAGTGACGGGAGATGCTTTGCCTGCGGCTGGAAGGGGACCAGGGGAATCTCTATCCCATAGGTACTTAAGTCACATGCTGCTTTAGAATGTTGCAATTTCTATAACGTTACTTCTTTACTAGAAATTCAAATAAAAGGGCATGCTACACAAAGGATATGTTGATCAAGTTATCCTTCTATGTGAAATTTCTGCATTATTAGAAAAGTCAGTTAAGAGACTAGAGCAAGCCGTAACTATTTAATATCCACAAGGCCATGTGAGTGCTTGGGGCCCTCTGGGATAAAGGCTGTAAATAGTGTGTTAGGAAAGAAAGACTTGGTGAGAATGAAAGAAGAAACACTTGCTCTTAGAAAATAAGGAGAAAATCTTAAAAAAGGTGATCTTGGTGACAGAAAGAGGGAGTTTTTGTCTGCCCAGAAATCTACACACAGGACAAACTCCTAATAAAATAGGCCTCTGGAAGTCACGGCGTGAAATGTCATTTCTATATTACGTGCCACCATAAGTCACCCGGGGGTAGGTGGGCAATTGGCGAATGTGTTCAGGAGAAAAGATCGTTAATTGAGTGTTGTATGTGAGTATAGAAATTAGCATTTTATTTTTCTTCAAAAGAAGGAGGGAGGCATTCTTGACAGAAAATTTAACCTGTAAAATGCATTTAAAGAGAAATGAATGTTCCTCATTCTTGAAAATAAATAGACTCTTTTTTTCTGATGTTTGGAGGCAATGCAAATGAATATGTAAGATGTACCCCTACCAATTACTGTTTCACACTAATTATATTTGCATTAAAAATATTGGTTACCTTTAAAAATAAAAAAAAAAAAACAAGCCATCCTGGAAATAACACATAGTTAGCAGTGCTCTGGGCAGAAATGTTGGCACATCCAAGCATGAGAATACAATCTGTCTTTCTTGCGTTTCTGCAGAGCCACAGAACGGCCTCTGACAGTGTTAAAAGACCCTTGCTAGAGAAGGTTTCTCCACCTTCGTCTTTAAAGAGTTTGTTGGCAGGTTTGAGTTTCTGGCTGAGCGGTTCTGCTACCGTGGCTCCCAGTCAGTATTTGTTATCGAGTTCCGCTGTCTCGCACATCAGAACCAGGATATTTTATGAGTCTCATATTTGTCACTTTATGTTTTAGAGGTTCAGAAATGTTAGCAGGTCAATAAATCTTTTCTAAAAGGAAAGGAATATTAGATTTTTTTTTTGTCTCGCCTACTGATAAGAGAATCTACTTCTAAGCTTTTTTAAAAAAAATCAATTTCTCATGCCATTACCTGAAATACCATCCAGAGTTACATAATAACATAGCATCTAGTAAAATATAGTGCATATGTAAGTAATGTGAGGACATCTGGGTTTGAGAAGTATAAGCTTTGAATTTCCTCAAAATTCCTGGCATTGTGCAGAGCATAGCGCTTAAGGCACACTCCTGTATTTCCTTTGAGCAGTGAGCAAAGTCTCTGCCTTTCCTAGCTCCATGCACTGCTGAGAAATAAAATCCCAATCCACGTTTACCGCATCCATCATTCCATCGAGTAAAACAAATACCATGGCCTTTGTAACAACTTAAAGGACAGACATTTATAAACACTGGGTCATTTCGTGTTTTCTGCACCCCTCTGATCAGAGCCCCAGCCTCCAGGGACTAGTCTATAATGTGTACTTTGTCCAGCCCCTGGCACCTGTGCCATAGAGCAGACACCCATCATATTTTAGCTTTCTCAAGAAGAAAAATGCCAAAACTGGAACAAAAAGGGATACAGTTTAAACTATTTAGAATAAAGGATATTTTAGAGCTTTAAAAACCCATCGTCTTGGAATTGTATTTAGTGTATTAAAAGTAGTAAACATTCCAGAGTTACTGCAAACCACAGTAATCAATACAGTGTGACATTAGTGAAAGAAAGAACAAATGGATCTAGGGAACAGAACACAGAGAGCCCGGAAACAGACCCACCCAGAGGCAGTCATCCCATCTTTGACAAACGGGCAAAGGCAACTCAGTAGAGAAAATATCATTTTTCAACAAATGGTGCTGGAACAACCAGACATCCACAGGCAAAAAAAGTGTGTGTGTGGTGGGAGGTATCTAGACACAAACCTTACACCCATGACAAAACTTTACTCAAAATGGATCCTAGACATAACCACTGCAAACTCTAAACTAGAAGATAACAGAGGGAAAAATCTTGGTGATCTGGGGCCCAACCGAGATGTTTTAGACCCAACACCAAAGGCACAGTCCATGAAAGGACTGATTAGCTGAACTTCAAACAAATTAACAACTGCTCTGTGAAAAACACTGCCAAGACAAGCCACTCACTGGAAGGACATATTTGCAAAATATGCATCTGATAAAGGATGGTTATCCAAAATATAAACGAAGAACTCCTAAAACTCAACAATAAGAAAACAAACAACCGGATTAAAAAATGCACCAAGGACCTGAACAGGCACCATATCAAAGAACATCCACAGCTAGCAAACACGCAGATGAGAAGATGCTCCATGTCATATGTCATCAGGGAAATGCAAGTTAAAACAATGAGACACGATTGCACACTCAGTGGAATGGCCGAAACCCACCGACAGCACCAACCTGCTGGAGAGGATGTGGAGCAACAGGGACTCTCATCTTTTACTGGTGGAAATGCAAAATGGTACAGCCACTGTGGAGACAGTTTGCAATTTCCTACCCAATTAAACATATATTTACCATACTATCCAATAATCACATTCCTTGGTATTTATCAGTTAAAATATGTCCAGATAAAAACCAATCCACAGATGTTTATAGCAGTCTTACTCATAACTTCCAAAACTCAGGAGATGTCCTTCAGTGACATGGATAAATAAACTGTGGTACATCCAGACAATGGAATATTATACAGTGCTGAACAAGAAGTGAGCTATCATCATGCAAAAACAGGGAGTAACATTCAATGCATATTGCCCAGTGAAATAAGCCAATCTGAAAAGGTTGTATACCGTGTCATTCAACTCGGCAACTTTTTTTTTTGTTTGTTTGTTTGAGACAGAGTCTCCCTCTATCGCCCAGGCTGGAGTGCAGTGGCACGATCTCGGCTCACTACAAGCTCTGCCTCCCGGGTTCACGCCATTCTCCTGCCTCAGCCTCCCGAGTAGCTGGGACTACAGGCGCTGCCACCTCGCCTGGCTAATTTTTGTATTTTTAGTAGAGATGGGGTTTCACCATGTTAGCCAGGATGGTCTCTATCTCATGACCTCGTGATCCGCCCGTCTCGGCCTCCCAAAGTGCTGGGATTACAGGCGTGAGCCACCGCGCCCGGCCCAGCAACATTTTGAAAACAGCAAAACTGTAGAGACGGTAAAAAGACCAGTGGTCGCCCTGGGTTGCGGGAAGCCAGGGATGAGCAAGCGGAGCACAGTGGATTTGGGGGATCTGGGGGCCAATGAAACTACTCTGTGGTGCTGCATGGTGGGTCTATGTCATTATACATCTGTCCAAACCCACAAAGTGTACAGCACCCAGAGTGAGCCCTCGTGTGCACTGCGGACTCTGTGTGACAGTGATATGTCCATGTGGGTTCATCCATTGTAACAAATGCACCCTCCGGGGGAGGTGCAGATGGCGGGGAGAATGTCCATGTGTGGGAGCTGGGGTAGATGACAACTCGCTCTACCTTTTTCTCAATATTGCTGTGAATTGAAAACTGTTCTAAAAGTTAAACTTTTTTTTTACAAAAAGGTAATATACATAGCTATGATTGCACCGCTGAACTCCAGCTTGGGCAGCAGAGCAAGACCCCCATCCCTAAACAAACCAACCAAAAAAAAAAAAGTAGAAAACATCAAGCTCATTATTTCATCCCTTTTCGATTCTTACTTTCTTCCTCTAGTCTTTACTGGACAGGAGACCTCTAGGCAGGCTGGGGCAGAGTTTCTCTGGAACAGACGCTAACAACACCTGCCCCTGAGAACCAGTGTTCTCAGTCCCCAGGGAGGTTACCCACAGGGTGAACCCGATTTTGGAACTGCATGGCACATGGTTAATAATGGAACACAAACTGGAGAAACACCTTGAGCTACCAGGTCGTACCCTTGAAGCACCGCGACTTCCAGGCTGTAAGTCACTGGCTGAACCGCTTTAGGCCTCTCCTGGGAAAAACTGTCGGGAGCCCTGTTCTCTCTTCCATTTCTCCAAAGCATGTTTGCCTGAGGTGAGACGCAGACGGAAGCTACAGGTGGGTGCAGGCGAGTGGGAGTCGTATTTGCGAATCCTCTTTCAATCAGCTAGAATATTACCTTGACGTGCTGCAGAATTGACCACCTAGCATACAGTACGTGTTGGCATATTCCCCAAACAGCAGGAGGATGAATTTTCTCAACTGCATAACTGTCTTTTAGATGCCTTTGAGGGGAGAATGATGAGTGAAGACTTAGGTGTGTGGGTGCAGACTCCTCACAATTGAGAATAAAAAGAATTTTTTTTAACCTGAGGAATTGTGACTATGATAAAAGTCAGAGTTTGTAAATCTATTTGAAAAGAAAAATAAAGGATTAAAAGATGGATAGATAGAGATTGTAGATGATTTAGGTATGTATTGTCATTCTTTTACATTTAATATATTTTATTTTATTATTTTGGGCATTTCCCACAATAGCTATGCTTTTAATAATCAGGGAAAATAACAATTTTATATACATACATATATACACACACTTTTTTACATATAAAATGTTATTCTATAATGTTATTTTATAAAATCTTTTAATATGAAATGCCTTCTAATGATGTAAAATGTGCATATACATTCATTGTATAAACAACATACAGTTATAGACATATAGGAATAATTATGTTAATAGAAAAACATTTATATATAAACATTGAAACTGTGGATGTAGACTAAGCCTCCAATGCTACAAGAGCGTATCATTTCTCAATGAATACAATCTTCCTAAGATGTACAGAATTCCAAGATAATTTAGATTATTTAAATTGTAATATTATATTAGTACAGTCAGCAATTCTTTTTTAAAGGATCCAGTATATGTGAGTTTCTTTAGGGTTTGCATTCAGGTTTTTGCTGGGAATACTTTTGAAAGTGTTTCTGACATCATACATGTTTTGTAATTTTGGAACTCTGGGTATAAAATGGTAAACTGGGATTATAAACTGAGGTATGTTCATTACATGCCCGCATTTATTTTTGGAATCTGACCTCTATTTTACTACAAGACAGACCTCTATAACTGAGAGAGATTTACTGGAACTCTCATAATTGGATGAAATCAAAACGGCTTTATTCTACCTGTAGTATTCAGCAGAAAAAAAAAAAGGAATATTAGGTCAAATAATACCTGACCATTGGAACTTAAGATTTGTAAAAAATGAGAGACCCCAAAGTCAGGGAAGCCACAGGGCAGAAAAGCCCGGGTGCAGGGCTGCTTTGTGAGTGAAGCCGGGACACCCCCACGCCGGCGTGGGCTGCTCTGAAGAGCCTGGCGGGAAACCTCGCAGGGATCCATTTCACATGGTGACACGGCGAGAGCTCGGTGAGGAGAGGGAGATGCTGGCGTAATTCATCGGGGAATAATGGACCCCACATAAAATCGTAATCCATTCCATTTCCATTCCAGATAATGACCTCTTTATTTTTCTATGCCTATGTGGGAGAAACGGCTGGCTGGCCACCAAAATTCTATCATTCTTTTCCATCCGGAGAACTGTCGCTGGGCTGAGGCTGCCCCTGGGAGGTGGCGTGGCCCCCGCCACTCCTGGCTAGGAGCCTGCGTAGTGCTCCTGGAGGGCATGAAGGGGTGAGAACCTTCTCTAGGTCTGGCTTGCTGGATTCCTCAGTGCTCTCTCTTCCTCCCCTGCCTGCTGAATGTGGTTGACCAGATGAGCCTCAACCCTGTGGTAAGATCACAGAACCGCCCTCAGCCTAGGCTTCCCAGTTGCTCCATGGAGCACACACCCCTTGCCCAAAGCCGTCTGTAGGACTTTACTAAGCGATGTTAACAACTTTGTATTTCAGGGTTTATTTGTGACAGCAGGTTAATTACATTAATTCATATGAAACTGGCCCTGGAAGTAGGGTGCTACTGTGAGGCAACCTAAGATATGTGACATTGGCTAGTCCTGGGGCCCTGCACTTTTCAGAAGTTGAGAAGTTAAGATCTGTGTGCCACAGGGGCAAACACGTGCAGTGAAACAGCACAGCTGGGATCATGTAGAAGGCACCCTAGAAGCTCGTCAGACCTGAAACTCGCAGGAAGGAGGGTAGAAAAGCACACTCGATCAGGGGTGCTGCTGGCACCAGCGGCGCTTAGCATGCTGTTCGAGAAAGAGATGCCTACAGACGTGAGTCAGCAACTGACCAGCAGAATCAAGACAACAGGCAAACTAAATGTTGGGGGGTTCGCAGGGTTAGAAAAGGTGATTGCTTTGAGACCCCCAAGCAGCCAAAGATGAAATTAAGAAAGGTTTTAAGCAAACGGTGTGGGTGAAGCCAGGTGCCTGAGATCAGATGAAAATACGGGCTCCCATACCTACAAGACTTCACTTCCCAGGCGCCTTTCAATTCGATGTGCTGGTGTGATTCACTTCTTGTTTAAAAAAAAAGGTACGCAGGGCCGGGCACGGTGGCTCAAGCCTGTAATCCCAGCACTTTGGGAGGCCAAGAGGGGCAGATCACGAGGTCCGGAGATGGAGACCATCCTGGCTAACAGGGTGAAGCCCTGTCTCTACTAAAAATACAAAAAATTAGCTGGGCGAGGTGGC
>NW_012115255.1:2604986-2609869 GCF_000951035.1 Colobus angolensis palliatus | reverse complement strand
AAAAGGTAAGCAGAAGGAGGCCAACCCTTCCAGACCTGAGTCATGAAAACCTCCTGTGTGACTGTGTGTGCTTTAACCCTCCCTTCTGCTGTTACAATGTCAACACCAGGGCCTCTCTCAACCTAGATCCATGAGTGTCTGTGTAGAACAGAGCCTCGCCATGCACTCCTCCCCAACAATGGACATTCTGGAATTTAAAATTAACTTTGATGGTGTTAAGCCACTAATTCCTCCACTGAATAGTAACATTATTAATGTAGAAATTTGTAAAGGACTGTTTAATGACATGAATTGCTTAACAAATATTTTAAATTATAAAAATAGGTCATGATACACAACATATAGTTAATCCATGTGTGTTGTTTAAATATACTTATGGCTAGAAGACTGCTGAAAGCTCTATGCTAGTGTGGTCATAAAATTTATTTGTAATCATTGGGATGAATGATTTTCATTTCCTTTTTTGTGTCTTTCTATATTTTCTAAATTGTCATTAATAAAGCCATGTTTCAGAACAATTACCACAACTGTAGTTTATGTTAAGTAAAGAAAACGGTATGTTTTCTTTAAAAGGAAAATTTAAAAATGTTTCTGGAGAAAAATAAAGCACCATACCTATATATTTCTTCTTTTTTTTTTTCTTTTTTAAGACAGAGTGTCACACTGCCACCCAGGCTGGAGTGCAGAGGTGCGATTTCAGCTTGCTGCAATCTCCACCTCCCGGGTTCGAGCAATTCTCCTGCCTCAGCCTCCCAAGTACCTGGGACTACAGGCACGAGCCACCACACCTGGCTAACTTTTGTGTTTTTGGTAGAGATGAGGTTTCACTATGTTGACCAGGCTGGTCGTGAACTCCTGACCTCACGATCCGCCCACCTCGGCCTCCCAAACTGCTGGAATTATAGGCATGAGCCACCACACCTGGCCATGTTTCTTCTTTTTGTCTTTAAATTAAATACTGTTTCAAGAAAAGATCATTTCCCATGATCACAACAGTCTGAGCATGCACACATATTCAAATGCACACGTGCACATACACACATGAACACATACAAATGCATACACCAACACATATGCACATACACACATGCACACGCATATATACATACATCGATGCATACATATGCACATGTGCACACATACACATGCACACATAAACAAATATGCACATACACACATGCACATACACACATGGATACATATGCACACATGCACACATATGCACATGCACATGTGCATACATATGCACACATGCACATACACCCAGGAATACATGTACACATGCACACATATGTACATGTACTCATGCACAGAAAGGCTAGGAGATAAGACCACTACTAATAGTTCCAGGCAAGGCAGTAATGATCTAGCTCACAACTAGCCCACAGTGTGTGTTAGACATCGAGCAACGCTGTGCAATGTGAAGTCGACAGGACGGGGACTGGAGAGACACACTGCAGCAAGTGCGCACTTACACTTTTTAAGCAAACCTATTCTTCTTTAAGTTGTGGCCAAGCAGTTCTTCGGTGAACTTGATGTTTTCATCGAGGAAACTGTATTCTAACTAAAGAACCTGGTAATTCGCCTGTGGCTCTGTGTGGGTCCATGTCATTCCTAGACATGAGAGCTTGAAGGCAGCGTTGTCCAGTGATGAAAACGCCGGAAAGTTAAATGAGGAGAAATACACAGGTTATTTGGAAGGACTCAGGTAAGCCAGGTTCGTGCCCGGTGGGCAGGCTCTTTCATGAGATGTAGGCAGGGACTGTGAGGCTGGAATCCACAGAACAATGACCAAGCAAGAACAAGCCAAGTCTTAAACCCACATCTCAGGTGGAGACAACTGGCTGTACACCTCGATTTATTGGTCATTCAAACCCAAGTGGCACCGGGTCCACACAGGCTGTGCCTCTGAGGCCAAGCTGGTTACAATGACAGGGACTAGCTGTGGTTTCGGGATCTCCGTATTTCCTTCTGGAGGGCACTGGCGCCATGGCCTGTAATGTTCATGTTTTACAAGAAGCGTGGACTCAGCAGCCTCGACGTTTCTCCGGCAGCAGATCAGGCACTGTGGGAATGTGGGGTGGGAAGCCTGCAGGATCAGCTCCAGGGGGACCTGGCTTGTGTGCTGAGCTCGGTGTTCAGGAGTGGCTGTGGTTGACCTCAGTCCCTTTGCTTCCACGAGAGTACAGGGGCTTTGGTGGCGGTGGCATCCTCCTGTGCCAAGTGTCACATTGCAACATGGTCTGCTGCCTCCTTGGCCAGATGGTGTTGGAACATCACAGTTTGCTGTTTGTTCAAGCAAGCAACAAGCCCGGCTGAGCATGAGAAGAAAAACAGAGCCATAATAGAAGCACGATCCTGGAGAGGAGATCTGCACTCCGTGACGTGGAGAAACAGGAGCGAGCCAGGCCCAGGTGCAATTCAACTCACAGATTCAGAATGTAGCGGAGTGCACGTCCGGGACACAATTCCAGGTTTCCGGTGCTTTGAAAGGCCCACTGGCTTCCAGTTCGTAAGGCGCGTGTGGATACTGGCGCTTTGTTGATAAATACACACTTTCTTCCCACTGCTGTGCCCAAACGTGCTGCTTCTGTTCCGCTGCCCCCACGGTCAGTGGCCAAATCATTTGTTTCATTTTTCAGTCCAGACACTTGGAAGAAATCTAGCTACATCTTGTTTGTTTGTTTGTTTACGCATACAAATCCAAACATCAGGGCATATGGTGGCTATCTACTCTAAAAGAGGTGAATCCATCACTGCTAGCTCCAGACTCTAATCCGAGCCACCCTCATCTCCCACTTGGAATATGGCGAAGTCACCTGATCCCTGACCCCACCCAGATCCACGCTCTACGCAGCGTCTAGAGCAAGCTTTATGGAGAGGAGCTGACGCCACTCTCTCGCTCCAGGCTTCTCAATGGCTTCACGGCCCAGAATAAAACAAGCCTCCTTCCTCAGGGTCTCCATGGCCCCGCCGCCTCACCTCCCTTTCCTTTGCTTTCCTTCCTCACTCATTTGTTCTAACCCGACACTGGCCTCTTTTCTCTGCCTCAGTTAATCCACCTCAGGGACTGTCACTTGCTTTTTCTACTAATTTTAGCTCCTGTCTCTGGAACATCCGTGGCGTTTGCTCACATGCCTCTTTAGGGCTGTGCTTACTCTGCCATACGGAGGAGAAGGCTTGGCATGGACACACCATGCTGGAAGCCCCACACTCGCTCCCCAAGGTGGCTCGGGCTCTGCTGATTTCTCATGATGGCTCTGAGCGTGGCCCTCTGTGGCACTCCCTGTGCACATACGCACTGGCCTATTTGGGAATCATTCCCGGCTACTCAATTAAAATACAATTCCTGGGATAGCAGACACATTTTTTTCTTTTTTTTTGTAACGACTGTATTCCCAGCACCTAAAACAAAGTCTGGTAAATGATGTTAATAATCCTTTGTCCAAGAATTATGGAATGAATATTAAGAACTTCCAATGATTTGGATATGCCAGTGAATGTTTTATAAAGCATTTAATATGCTTAACAGGCCAAGAAAATGATAAGTGGCCTTCATGAACTATGATAACAGATGTAAAATTTACATCGTTTCCATCAAAGGCATCTAGTCTTTGAGATGTCTGGGAGGCTCAAAGCTGCCTCTCAATGTTATTCAGTGACTTTGACGTAATGGCTGTCACCAGTGGCCTCCTTCTACCTTTTCGATCGTATATATTTACTTGCTTTACTAAAGAATGTCAGCTTTCTGTCTGAAGTAATTAAAAGGCAGTATATTAATGCCATAATATAGAGAGGCTCAGGCTGCTATTAGAGAGTGGGAAATAAAGTGAAGAATTCAACATTAAAAAGGGAAGTGAAGGCTAATTCTGCTCAAATGCATCAGAAAAAGGAAATCCACAGGAAAGGTTTTGATGAGCATTTTCCTGATGAGGAATTAGGCAGTGCCACAAATAACCAGTGTCAATTCCAGCTCCTAGCAACAAACTCCCTGGTTCACAGTCAGGAGACACAGCCTGAGCAACATGTTCAACTAGTGCTTCCAGTGCCGCCTTCTTCAACATCCGAGCAGTGTGTCTGTACATGAGGGTCCCAGAGGAAATGAATGAAAGCTCACATGAAAACACCTGCAAACAGAAGGTACATTCGGCTGAAGATGTTGTCTCAGGTGGCTCACAGTGCCATGCAAAGCACCACAGGCTGGACGGCTTAAATAACAGAACCTTATTTCTCAAAACCCTGAAGGCTGGGAGTCCCAGATCCGGGTACCTACTGAGTCAGGTTCCAACGAGGGGCTCCTTTCCTGGATTGCAGACTGCAGCCTTTTCACAGTGTCCTCACAGGACCTTTCCTCCGCGTGTGCAGGAAGAGAGTGCACTCTGGCCTCTTCCTCCTGTTGTAAGGACACTAACCCTCTCCAGTCAGCACGCCACCCTTGTGGCCCCACTTAGTCCTAGTCACCTCCTTAGAGGCACAGTCTCTAAATACCGTAATGGTGGGGGTCAGGGCTTCCACACATGAAAGTTAGACGGCCACAATTCTGTTCATATTAGATTTACAGTCTCAACAAAACTCGGAAAATGGTGTCTAAAGAAACAAATAGAGGAGAATTGAAAGCCTTGGCCAGAACCGGTAGAAAAGGGCGTCAAGGTTCTCTTTTCAATTCAGATAATGATAGCGTCACCCCCACATCTAGAGTTTGTGTTGTTCCTCAGAAACAGGCATCATATTTTAGTTGTGGACCTTTTTAAAAAATATATATATATATATTGACACAAAAGAGATCACCAAGGTCTCAGATATGCTTTCACTGTGACCAACAGACTAAAATATTTCTTTCCCTAGCACTCATTTCCTTTATCTTACTTTTAATTTTATTTTCC
>NW_012115255.1:2591551-2604826 GCF_000951035.1 Colobus angolensis palliatus | reverse complement strand
TTCTGCAATACTCAGTCTGCCATTATTCCCCACTCCCCTCTCCCCCAACTTGCTGCTTCCAGTGTATTTTTCATCTTAGATATTATATATATAATTTTCTTTATTACATTTTTTGCATCCTATCTCTGAGACAAAACTCTCTCTAACCTTATCTGCTGAGCTTGACTCCTTTGAAGCAATGTAGAGATTCAAGAGAGAATTGACTAATAAATCTGATTTTCTAGACATGAAATGTAAAATTAAATGTGAGTACAGTTATTCTCATTCTGGTAGCCCTAGAATGCTGATCCACTAATATCAAGAATCACAGACAGTAAAGGTGAACTTTTGGCTCTTTGTGATATTAAAACAAGCCAGCAAACAAAGCACGTATTCATTACAATTGTTGATTTTTTTCAGCAATTTTTATTCCATTAGTTACTCTAACTTGTTCATATGCACAATTCAAATAAATTTCAGATTTAGTAAAACTAGCTCAATTTTATAAAATGTCATAAAGCAAATCATGTCACAGCTTCACAGAGTTATTGTGTTAATCTATGCCTTTACTACCATAATGCACATTTAAAATTAAACATTTCTTGTCAGCTAAATTGTGAAATTTGTTTAAATTTTAATACTCCTGGTGATGATAGAATAAAATTAGCACAATTTTGCCAGAAGGATTAATTGGTAATTTTTTTTTTAGAAAGGAAGGGTGGTTTAAAAAAAAATCAGAAACCCTAAGTATTTAAAAGCCATTTGGTTCAATAATTTTATTGATAGAAAACTTGTCTTGGAAAATAATAATAATAATATGTAAACAAAAGTGTTTAACACAAATATGCTAATAGCATCATCATTTATATTTGTGAAAATTTTAAAACAAATAGGCTGCAATACGGTTTTAATGAAGTAAAGGCTCCTGCAGCTACACGGACAGAATATAATGTAACCACCAAGAAAGATGTCAATAAAAAAGAGTTACAACACGAAACATACTTATTCTATGATGCTTACTTACTTACTATGTGGTACTTTGAAAACTGGCTGTACCTGTGTTCCCAGGGAGGTAACAGAGAGAGCAAGAGAAAGACCCAGTGGCAAAGGGGGAGCAAATGACCCATGGACCTGGGTGTCCTGGGAACCTGGAGCATCAGGGACTCTGAGGGACAGCAGACACCAAGAAAGACCGTGGGGAGTTCCACGCTTCACGTGGGAAACTGGAGAATCCTTGATGAAGACCCTCTGGGCCTACCCTGTTCTGGAAGCGGCACTGCTGGAGCGCACTTCCTGACCACACGTCAGAAGCCTGCAAAGCAATAACGGTTTTAGAAAAGAATTCAAGATACGTGTGGAGTTCTAACTGGGGAAAAGGAGTTAGGCTGCTGGGACAGAGGAAAGCAAAATGAGAAGGCAGATAAGCTATAACTCTGCCTTTTTTCATGGTCCAGGATACGTAGTCCTCCTGCACAAATAACTCACAATTTTGCTGTGCCCAATTCTTCTCAGACACCTACCTGCGAGTTAGCTCACTACAACCTTGGCATTGTGAGTATTGCACAAAGTCCTCTTTAGCACACAGCATAAACACTATTCTAAAAAGTCCCCAGCAAGTCTTTGTTTTCTTGTAGTCACCTCCTTTTTGTTGGTCTGCCTGGGTTTTTGGTGTTGTTGTTGTTGTTTTGCAACAGATTTTCATATTTTTTTCTAATAAATTTGCCTTATATTTACAAAATAAAATAAAATAAAATAATGCAACAAAGCACAATGCATGTCTTTTATTTTCTGCCCACAAGGGACACTGGCTTATCAGTTTTATGTTTACCAAGGGTTGAAACACTCTTTAGCCAGGAACTTTCAGAAAATCCCAACACGTTTTGAACATTATTGGCCCCAAACTTTGAAAGAGTGTCATCTTCGTCAGGTTGCAGGGATGGAAGTATCCGAGTTCCTCTGGCTGCTTTAACAAAAGACCATAGCCTGGGTGGCTTGTACACAACAGGAGTTTATTCCCCAAGTTCTGGAGGCTGGGAGGCTGGGATCAGGGTTCAGGCATGGTCAGGCTCTGATGAAGGCTTTCTTCTCAGCTGTCAAGTGGCCACCTTCTCCCTGTGTCCTTACATGGTGGAAGTGGTGAGGGATCTCTCTGGGGTCTCTTTATAAGAGACCCACTTTTTAAGAGACCCTCTAATCCCACTTTGCCCTGATGACCTCATCTTCTCCCAAAGCCCCACCCTACCTCCTCCTACTAACATCTCATCTAGGTGGTTAGGATTTTACCATATGAATTTGGGAGGTGGGGAAACCATCTTATGACCATCTTAGAAACTGAGCCTTTATTCTGTCTTCCTGTGTGGGTGAGGGTGTGGCCAGAGGCAGAGGTGCTGTGGGATCCTTTTCACTGTTAATTAAAACTTATTCGGTAGCCTCCACTTCACTCCGCTCTGACATTTTCTGTGAAATGCCACATATTATCTCCCAGGGGTCTGGTTAATTAAGTGATGTCAACACAGGACAGAAAAATTACTTAAGAAAAAAAACAAGCTCCAAGAATAAAATGTCAACAGGTTGACTGTGAGTGTGTTTGCTTGAAAGTATTTATTTTCTTCTTTAAAAAAATTCTGCATAATCCAGATTGGTCTTAGTGATCATGCACCTATTTATAAAGAAAATCTGTTGCATTTTCTAAACAATAATGTCTAACCATGTCGTGATTTTTGGGTGGTGTACTGTCATAACTGGATGAAGATGTTCCTCACTAACTTCCTTTCCTCTGACAGCTACAGAATTATGAGAGAGGAGAGATGTTTGTGTACATTTGAAATTACAAGTATAAAAATCCATCACTTGTATACCTGGGTCCAACGCACTCTGTAGGAAGAAATGAGGATGGATTCCCCTGGCCACTCACTCATGCATAAGGGCATGTAATTGGGCATACATGATCCAGGGTTTGCCTAAACAGTGGCCATCTACGAATGTGCCTCATATCTTCTGAGTGATTCCGAGTTTCTGGAAGGCAGAGACTCTGATTTAACCTCACCAGCTGGCATCTATGAGACGTGTTTGTTGAATAAAGCATCTCTGTGGTCCCAATGTTTTAAACTAGGATTCAGTCCCCAAGAGCCTCTCGGTTTATTTGCCTGATGTCCAATTAAGGGCCCAAAAGGTTATTTATAAATGCAGATGCTGTCTCCATAGTAAAAGGGAATACATTTAATTCAGAGGTTTTTAGTCACCCAGCCACAGCCTAAGGCCACCACATCCTGTCGTATAATTAGAGTCATCTGTTTATCCTGTTGTTGGTGTCTGTTGCTTGTCTTAACTCATTAGGGTTGGGATATTCTGATCTTGGTAGGTGAGTAATTTTCTAATGCATCCTGAACATTGCGGATATTGTGTTTAGAGACATTGTTTCCTATGTAAACCTTATTTTAGCAGGTGGCCATGCCATTTAGGTTGATATTGTTTGGCCCTGTCCCCACCCAAATCTCATCTTGAACTGCAGTTCCCATAATCCTCACATGTCATGGGAGAGCCCTGGTGGGAGGTCACTGAGTCATCGGTGCAGTTTCCCCACGCTTTTCTCGTGATAGTGAGTGAGTTCTCACGAGATCTGATGGTTTTATAAGTGTCTGGCATTTCCCCTGCTGGCACTCTTTCTCAATCTTGCCACCCTGTAAAGAGGTGCCTTCTGCCATGATTGTAAGTTTCCTGAAGCCTCCCCAGCCATGCGGAACTGAGTCAATTAAACCTCTTTTCTTTATAAGTTACCCAGTCCCCGGGATTTTCTTCATAGCAGCAGAGAAGGGACTAATACATAGGTCTAGCCCATGTGTCCTGGCCACTTTGCTGACTGCAGTTCAAATGTCAATTTTCAAAGTCTCCATGGGGGTCATCTGGCCGTCCTGCTGGCGCACTTCCCACCAGCAGCTCTGACACCTGGACAGCACTGGGCACTCTGGTTCAGTTCTCATGCCTTGTGCTGTGCTGGTTCTTGTCAGGTCCACACACGAGTCCCTCAGGAGCAGCCTTGGAGGTTTACTAGTTCAGGTCTATAGGTGACTAATAATTCCAGATTATATTCTATTTGATTGCAAATGTCTTTATCTGGCCTTCATCACCATCATCATAATCAATGTAAATATGTTACTCCATTTTCTGTAGATTTCCATCATTTCTGTGTTCATCACTTAAAAAATAATCTCTGCTAATATTTCAGAATGGTTTTAGTAATTATATCTCTGGACGATTTTAAGTTGTTGTTTCTTCTTTATCTTTGTTGTATTATGTCTCAAGGAGTGTTTTTTGTAATATTTATCCAACTTGGGGTAAACTGGCTTCTTGAATCTTTAATTTGATTTTTTTTGGTTAGGTATGGGCAATGTTTGTGCTACCTTCAAATATTGCTTTTGTCCTATTTATTCTCTCTCTCTCATATATATATATATGTATATATATATAGTTTGTGTGAAAGTAATTGCAGTTTTTGCAATTGCTTTCAAATGGCAGAAACCACAATTACTTTTGTACCAACCTAACATAGATATATAGATAGATAGATAGATAGATAGATAGATAGATAGATAGATAGATAGATAGATAGATAGACAGACAGAGATATTTGGTTTTGTTCCCTTCATTTGTCTATGTTATGTGGGTGGAGATGGTTTTTATTCTTTTATGACTGTTTTGTTTTATCCTTTGTATCTTTGATTTATTTAATATCCATTGTTCAGAGCTTTGCCATTACTTGAGTATCTATAAGTTATTATTATTTGTGTATCAGGAGTGTGTTTAGTATGTTTTATTTGCAGTAAGCTGACCTCCAAAGATTTCCTTTTGAAAATGCTTTTTTGCCTCCCTAATTTTTATGTTCCTTACTGTTTTACTAAATATTATATATTCCTTGACAATTTTGGTGCTCACGTGTTTTGGGAACAAAAGTGAAATGAAGCTGTCATTATACCAGGAAGTTAGTTTTTTTTAAATCTTCAGATCAAATGTGCCTCAATACATTTTTTTATTTAGATTTCAAGCAGTGATAGATTTGCCATTTTAATACACATCAATGGAGATCTACTTATTTGTAAATAGCCAGTTGGTCATTTGGAAGAATAAATCAGTGAACAATATTTTTCTATTGTACTTTTCAGAGTCATCTTTTCTCATTATTCCTGTTTTAGCTGAAGAATTGTGTTACACGTGGAGAGTAAAAATATCAAACACACAAAAAATCTAATAGATGTATCAATTATCTATCTATATCTCTCTATAGATATAGAGAAATAGATCTACACACAGTGATATATATTCAAATATTGCTATATAGAGATTATATAGATATCTATATATAGAAATCTATATCTATATATCCATAGATATAGATATATATAGAGAGAGATCTCCCCCAGCCCCTCTTCCTGCCCTTGTCTTCCTTATCATTTTGAGAATAAAAATTACATGTATTTAGAGCTTTTCACCAAGGGCTAGATATATCTTGTAAACCTTTATCTATTTTCTTCATTATTTCTTCATTTTATGATTTGTTCTAAATAGTTTCTCCTGATCGATATTCTGGTTTACTAGTACTCTCTTCTACTATTTCTAATGTCTTAGCAAGCACTTCTACTGGATTAATACATTTAATAAGTTAATTATGTATCTATACTTTACATCTTATAGGTTCTAATCCTCTGGTGAAATTTTTATCTTATCTAATTTATTAAATATATTGATTCTAGTTTAGAATTTGAGACTGATAATTAGTATCTGGTTTACCTACCAGTCTGCTTCTGAGATGTTAAGCTGTTTTTCTTGAAGATGGCACATTAGGCATTAAAAATATTAAATAGGCCGGGCGCGGTGGCTCACGCCTGTAATCCCAGCAACTTTGGGAGGCCGAGGCAGGTGGATCATGAGGTCAGGAGATCGAGACCATCCTGGCTAACACGGTGAAACCCCGTCTCTACTAAAAATACAAAACAAAAATGACCCATCGGGGTGGCGGGCGCCTGTAGTCCCAGCTACTCGGGAGGCTGAGGTGGGAAATGGTGTGAACGTGGGAGGCGGAGCTTGCAGTGAGCCGAGATTGTGCCACTGCTCTCCAGCCTGGGCGACAGAGCGAGACTCCGTCTCAAAAATTGCATGAATGAATGAATAAATAAATAAATAAATAAAATTTAAAAAATATTAAACGATCTGTCTTGTTTTCTTTTTCCCGATCAGACTTTATTTTATTCTGGCCCATAGTTACAATGACAAAAGCTCACTTTGATGCAAGCAGAGACTGAAGTGACTTTGTGATAGCTTGTTCATTTTTAGTGTCACTGTCTACCCGTGAAGTGGGGCTCTTTAAGATTTTTCTCTTGGAAACCTGTGATACGTACCAGAGTGTCTGTCTGTGCAGCTCTGCTTGGGGTTTGGCTTCTTAGAAGCTATTTTCTTTTGATTTCTAGGCTACTCACCCCTTATCAGTTTAGAATTTAACAAGTGCTCAGAGAGGAAATTCCAGGCAGAATTTCTGGCTCAGTGCTTTGTAATTTCCTTTTCTTCAGGGTTGTTTCTCCTCAATTCCTTATGTGTATTGATTGCTTCCCAATGACTTTAAGCAGTTCCAGCTTTTGTGCAGTTTATTCAGCTATTTTTCGTTGACTCTAATGAGAGAATAATACAAGCTATAATAATATAGATGAAAGCAGAAATGCTTTCTTCAGTTTTCTTAAACGTTAATTTCCTTAAGGTCAGGAACCAACTGCCAGGTTTATATTTATGTCACCAGCAGCTGTTTTTGAGCCCACATATGACCTGTCTTCCATGTGCCCAAAATTACTCGTTTTATAAACACAGCATAATTATCTGTTTCTCTCTTGCCTGCTGTTACTTCATTACATTTTGTTTTATTGATATTTTATTTACACTGTATACAGAGGCAGATTTTACAGTATAGCTGAGGTCACATGATCACAAAGAGTCTTGGTCTTTTTCACTCATCCACACGCCCTTTTCTGCTGCCCCTCACATTAGAAGTTAAGGAAAGTCCCTTAATTTCTGGGTAGTTCCTATTGTTTTGTGTACCCATATTTCTAAATAACATATTCCTGCTACTTGGACAGAAAAATAAATAAAAATTAGCTAACAGAGATCGGTGGTGGTAAATGAAGATGTAAGACAATACATGTGTGTTTGTATCCTGTTATAAAGACACTTGCAGCTGTTACTTCCCATGGGAAGGCTTAATCTTTCCCTGAACCTCAGAGATTAAGACACAAAACCCAGTGTGGCTGCAACATAAATGTATTATGCCAAAACAAAGTTGATTTCCACACAGTAAATCTTCCTAAATTATAGGCTGATCTTTTTGAAGTGGGTGCAATCCATGGGGTAATTACATAGAGTAACCACACTAATCTTCAAGCATCTCTACTGTCCTAATCCCCATTCAATCCCACAGCCCCCTCATCCTACCCGCACGACCGCTCTTTCCAACCATCCTGTGCCCTCCTGAAACCTGACTGTTGGCCCGTTTACACAGTCACACCTTATATGCATCGGGACTGAGTGCAGTGGAAATTGTCCATGATGGAACCCACCTAGTAGTAAATCATTATTCCCACAGTCTTTTGGAGGTAAACACATACAACGAAACAAACTGCTGTTCGAGGCTTCTAATGTGTTGTGTTTTTTTAATGATCCAATTTTTATCAACTCAAGAATGGATGACATTTTCTGGTATGTGTATGTAATGAAATATAATGCAGCAGGGAAAATAAATTAATGGCAGCTTCAAATTTAAGCTCCTATGATTACTATATATAGATATACATATATAGTCATAAGTACTATATCAATATATAATAACAAGCTTATGTATTAATATAGTACTTATATAAACATAACAGTACTTATATATTAATATGGTATATAAGTATACCATAAGTATATATAGCATATTAGTTATAAGTATATAAAAGTATATTACTAATATACAGTAATAAGTATAGAACATATAACAATATACTATACTATGTATATTCATATAGTAATAAGTATATATATTTAAAATATATGTGTGTATATATATATATATATATATAGTGACTTTTAGGTTCAAGGGGTACATGTGCTTCTGGGAAACTGATTCTGATTCACGAAATGTTTCACCAGAAGCTGGATGTGTTTGTTTTTAGCCCAATTAGCCTGCATTTTTAATCTTAAATATAAACATCTAAGAGCCAGCCTTTGGTGCCCGCATCGCATTCTAGATTCCGCCCTGTGGTTTGCTTCTCTCTCAAATTCATCCCTGTGCCTTGGGATAAATACCTACATTTCCTAAATCCCTCCAGGTGCCTTCTGCCTACAATGCTCCATGCAAGTTGATACACACTTTAAAAATACAAAATGTTTTGAATTTATCGGTGTAAATTCCTGAAGAATATGTCTAGGAACAGGTACTGTGAGAACGCAATCTTACGAGGAAAGACCATAGCTTATATGGTGCTGAAATTATTCGGAGAGACAGAGTTTCAGGAGATGCCAGATTACACGTAGTGACTCAAATGACTGTGAATGTTTTCATTTTGGCTCAGTTGATTCACTGGAATCTGCAGTCAGTACTACCTACAGCTAAATCAACCTGAGGTCTAATGCACTGCGTGCTGTAAAGTGCAGAAAATGACCCAAGGACTTAGCTAGTGATGATTTTCCATTTGCAATGTGCACACCCATCTCCTAGTCCCAAAAGGGCCCAGAATGCAAGTCTTTCATGAAGACCTTGATAAGTAAACATTTGTTGAGGGGATTTCATTACCCCTGAAGAACGTTGTGGTTGTTATTTAATGAAGGTACAGGATGCAGGTAGAAAACATTCCCATTAAAATGGGTTTTCTCACATAAAAGGAGACATCTGCATCCTAGGTTGCATTTAATTATCAGAGGATGGGGCATGTTCACAGTCAGTGGAAGAAAACTGGCATTAGTAGGTTGACACACAGCAATCCAACAGCATGATGTTTGATATTTGCACCTCAAAACATCCAACTGGCTAGAGCCAGTTCATCGAGAAATGGTCACTCACCCAACTCCCAAACCTACGGTAGGTAGAAGGCGGAGGAGGAGTAGGCAGGGCACACGGTAAAAGCAAAAGCAAGGGAGAGCCGAGATGCCACACGTTTTTAAACAACCGGATCTCGTGAGAACTCACTCAGCAAGGCATGAGGGACCTGCCCCATGATGCAGGCACCTCCCACCAGGCCCCACTTCCAGCACTGGAGACTACAATCCAACGTGGGATTTGGGTGGAGACACGGAACCAAAGTGTGTCATACACATTTATGGCTTAGGTTGTCATCTTCCCGTTGAAAATTTCAGCTTCCGTATCCAGTATATCAGCAAGTGGTATTTACATTATATTTCTTTACGTCTGTTTACTTCATTCTCTGTTTTAACTCATTTAAGCCAACACTCAAGCACACCAATTTTTAAATTCACCTGAAATCACATAAGCACGTTTCTGTCACACAAAACTGTCAAAGTGCTCTTATTCATGAAACAAATACAATATTGCATGAGTAAGAGGAATCTGCCTACAGAGAATCTGACTAAAGCCCTTCAATAGTTTCCTACTGCCCCTAGAAGTGAGACCAAAGTCCTTACTGTCATTTGTGCCAAAGATATTTTCCTAATTGTCCTTCAGCAGTCTCAGACTAGATTAAATCTGCTTATGATGTGTTCTGATAACATTGCATTAATCCTAATTATCACTCAATTATTTGCTTTTATGCTTATTAGTATTGCACAATAGCTGTGCTTTCCATTAGACTGTAAATGATGTAACGCCTGAACCAAATCTGAGTTTCTAGCAACTAGCATAGTGCGGAGTAGAACTTAGTTATTTAATAAATGAATACGTAAATGGGGGTAAGTATTGTAAAGCAAAGAACAGTCCAAGAGGAAGTTCAAAGGTAAAGCACTTTAATTTTTATAATTTTGTCCAATTTAGTTGTCCACGTAAATTCAAAATTCAATAAAAGTTATGAAAATTAAAATTTCTGAAAGAAATTAAGATATAATTACAATAGTAAAACAAATGATTTTCTCATTTTAATATCAACATTTATCCAAGAAAAACAAAAAGGCAGAAGAAATTACCATTGATCATCGTGATACATTTATTATGTTATACTAGAAGACATTATTTAATTCTTTGAAATATTTTTGATACCCATTATACTCACAACTATCTATGGCATTTTTCAACCTGATTAAACATCCCCATCTGCTACAAGTTGAAGCTGAGACATTTTAATATCCTTCCTGAAGTTTACACACTTAGACTTCAATTTTTATTTTTCCTCCTATGCTAGGAGGAAATGCTGGTTTCTTCCTTGCAGATGTGCATGGGTTTGTGCTTCGATAGGGGATAATTTTTTTTTTTCAAAACTAAATATTTTTTCCAAATCAAAATGTTTTGTCAGTTGCAATGCATAATTAGAAGGGGTGATAGCAAACAGCTTTCTTGAACAATTAAAATGCAGAAGATGGATGGCCAAGGCAGGTGAATCTCTTGAGCCCAGGAATTCGACAGCCTGGGAAACATGAGGAAGCCCTGCAGTCTCTACAAAAAAAAAAAAAATTAGCCGGGTATGGTGGTACAATGCCTACGGTCCCAGCTACTTGGGAGGCTGAGGTAGGAGGATGGCTTGAGCCTGGGAGGTTGGGACTGCAGTGAGCTGAGATCCTGCCACTGCACTCCAGCCTGGGCAACAGAGTGAGACTCTGTCTCAAAATTAATTAATTAATTAATTAATTAAAAATGAATACATAAGTAAAATTTAAAATAAAATGCAGATGAAGGAGGTACTATGGGTCTGTTGCATGGAGTCTTCACACTGACTCTTAAGATGATATGTATTTACCCTAAAAAAGGAAGCTGAGACTTGTAACTGTGTGAGTCTTGCCTAGATGTTCATACGTGGCAGTCTCTACTGGAATCTCTGACTGGGGACCTCTGATGCTCCTACTCTGATAATGAAACTCCTATTCTGTTTAACTTTGCCAGAGGGAAGAGTCGGCTAACACCACAGAACAGCTTCGAGGCACCCTACCGCATCATCTATCAATAATTCCCTTTGTCCTAGATGTTTTTTGGTTTTTTGTTTTGTTTTGTGTGCAACGCAGATAATCTTGCCTTTGGTTAAGAAATTTTGCTACTAAAAGAGAGGGCTGAAGTTCATCCATCCACAACAGACAGACGACATGTCCTTCACCACCAGCTCCCCAGCCCAATCCTTTCCTGCATTTTGGGACATAAGCTCTGCCCACACCTCTGTGGTCCTAGGCGTTACCATCATGATCTGGCATAGCCTACAGAGAAGCCCTCCTCAGAGATCTTCGGTGCTAGATGCTCAATTGCAGCCCGTCTTTGTACAGTCAGGCATTCCCTTGACAGAGATTCATGTTATAAAAGGGGTCGTATGAGCTGCAAAGTGCATTTGCACATGGAGAGATCTGTGCCGCGTCTCAGCACACTGAATGGTTATATGATTTTTAAAAGGCAATTTCCATCATTTATATTCACCCCCAAAATACATGCTATCAAATGTAACACACTTTTATTACAAAGGGGAGAATTGATGGATTTTTCTCACCAGGTTCCAAGGAAGCCTTCTTATCAGTTTCAGCAGTCTCAGCATGGTTGCCTGGATACTCAGTCTCCCTGAGTATTATTCTGATTAAAGGGCAATTTAGAGATTTTTTCTAAAAAAAAAAAACACTGATCTGTCATCTAGAAATATTATCAGCCCTCCCTCGCACTGATTTGTCAAGTGGCAGATTGAGCATTATTATTTAAAGATGGTTTTCCAAATGGGTAACATAAGAATGTGACTTTCCATTTTATCAACCTCCTTTGGATATATATGTGCTAAATTTAGTGAAGCTTCTTTGTGGTAAAATGAGTTAAATGGATTTGGGGGATTGTAGGGGCTAGGGAATGATGCAAGTATGAACTAAGTCTCTATTTCACAATATAAGGATAACAACCCCTTATTGTGAATCAATGAAAAAAAGGACAAAATGCCTCAATGTCAGCATTTTTGGAGGGATTTTTAAACACCTATCTCTGATACTGCCATTAGCAGATAAGAACATCAAAGTCCAACAATCCTGATTCACAGCATTTCAGGAAATAGAAATGTATACCTGTAATCCACAAATTTACATAATTCATTTCTATTGAGGTAAATCTGCATATAATAAGGTGCATTTATTTAAGGGGCACAATTTGGTGAGCTGTGATTTGTGTATTCGTTCCTGGCACAATCGCCTCAAACAGGAAAGGGAGCTTAACAAAATGCCCGCATGTTTCCTTGTGTCACCGTGAGGCCCTTTCCTCCTGCCAGTACCAGTGAGCCACCCTCAGCACGCACTGACCTACCACCGTCCCTGCAGCTCAGTCTGCACTTTCAAGAGATCTTTATGAACGAGAACATAAAGTATGCATTGCTTTTTTCTAACTTTTTTGCTCCGCATATCTCTTTTGAGAGTCATCCATGTTTCTGCAGGCATCTTTATTCCTTTTAATTGCTAAATAATATTCTCTTATAAGGGTATACCCAGTGTTGTTTATTCCCTTTACCTCTTGATGGAAGTTTTTGTTATTTTCAGTTTTGTACTGTTGCAAATAAAGCTCTTATAGACATCCATGTCCTTTGTAAGGACATATGATAAGTATTTCAATTTTAAAGAACTTGCCAAATTGTTTTGCAAAGCAGTTGTGCAATAATGCCTTCCCAGCAGTAACGTGTAAGAGAGCCACTTGCTCCTCCTTCACACACAGGCATTTGTGCTGGTTAGCCTTGTAAAAGGTAGCCATCTTATTTTTTTGGAGATGGAGTTTCGCTCTTGTTGCCCAGACTGCAGTGCAATGGCTCAATGTCGGCTCACTGCAACCTCCACCTTCTGGGTTCAAGCTATTCTCCTGTCTCAGCCTCCCGAGTAGCTGGGGTTACAGGCATGTACCAACATGCCCGGCTAATTTTGTATTTTTAGTAGAGACAGGATTTCTCCATTTTGGTCAGGCTGGTCTCGAACTCCTGACCTCAGGTGACACCCACCTCGGCCTCCCAAAGTGTTGGGATTACAGGCATGAGCCAACATTTTCTTTTTCTTTTTCAGTTTTACTGAGATAAAATTGACTAATAAAAATTACATGTATTTAGAGCTTTTCACCAAGGGCTAGATATATCTTGTAAACCTTTATCTATTTTCTTCATTATTTCTTCATTTTATGAT
>NW_012115255.1:2585356-2591501 GCF_000951035.1 Colobus angolensis palliatus | reverse complement strand
GTAGCCAGGCGTGGTGGCGGGCACCTGTAGTCCCAGCTACTAGGGAGGCTGAGGCAGGAGAATGGTGTAAACCCGGGAGGCGGAGCTTGTAGTGAGCTGAGATCCGGCCACTGCACTCCAGCCTGGGCGACAGAGGAAGACTCCATCTCAAAAAAAAAAGAGAGAGACTACCCTGGCTTTCACTTGGGTTTCCCAAACAGCTGATGAATTTGAGCTTATTTTAAATATTCATGCATATTTGTCTGATTATCTTTAAAACTTTTGCAAACTTATTAGTTGTATTAACTGGTTTCTTACTTTTGAATTTTGAGAGTTTTTATAGATCTTTATATATCTTAGATATAAGTCCTTTATCAGATATACGTTTTGCAAAGATAATTTCAGGTGGTATTTTTGGTTCATCTTACAACATCTTTCAAATAACAGTTCTCAATATAGATGAAGTCTAATTTATGATTTTTTAATTTAATGAATCATGCTTTTTGTGTTATATTAAGAAATCTTTA
Source organism: Colobus angolensis palliatus (assembly GCF_000951035.1). Taxonomy (NCBI): domain Eukaryota; kingdom Metazoa; phylum Chordata; class Mammalia; order Primates; family Cercopithecidae; genus Colobus; species Colobus angolensis. The sequence continues at coordinate 2,590,995 of NW_012115255.1, read as the reverse complement.
ATTAACCCATGATTAAAAAGGTATTTTTCTATGTTTTCTATAAATTTTATGAATTTGGGTTTTAAAATGAAATATTTTATCCCTTTGACTTAATTTTTCTTCGATTTGAATTGTTTTATTCCTGTCTTGCAGGTATTTATTCAACTTTTCAATATATTAAATGCAATCATAATAATTACATCAATGACTTTGTCTGTTAATTTTAACTTTCATGTCTGATCTAGTTCAATGTTGACTGATTGATCATTTTTCTAAATGTGAGCCTGCTTGTCTGCTTTTGTGCTGTGCCTGGTTGTCTGTAATCAGCTGCCAGGGATTGTGAATTTTTCTCTTGTTGGGTGCTGGAGGTTATTGTTTTATTGGAAATGTGATTGTACTTCTTGCTAGGACACAGTTAAGTTACTTGGCAAGAGTGTGATTCCTTTGAATCTTGCTTTAAAGACTTTTAGTTAAAACCAGAGCATGTGATTTTAGTCTAGGCTGATCAGGCAGCATAACAGAAGCAAGGCTGCTCATGACTCTACCCAGGGCCCTATGAATTATAGGCTGTTCTTATCTGTTGGGATGGCACAGCCCTGGTTTTCAGTCCTGAGTGAGTTCTGGCCCATTCTCTTGGGTTATCCTCCCCTGTCCTGGCAAGTGTCCTCAGAAGCAGTGACAGGACCCTACTGCACCCTGGAACCCTGGAGGCAGACTCCTGCAGCTGTCCTGAGCCATCTTTCTGAGATAGCCAGTTTGGAAGGGCTCCTTGGCAAAACTCCAACCGGCCTGTAACTGGGGTGGAGCCTCAGGAAGTTAGCATCCTGTGGAGTGAGGAGGTGCCTGGCCCTTCCTCTTCTTGCAGCCCGGCCCCTCCTCTTTGTGTGTGGAACCGGGATTCAGTCTGTGAGCCTGCAGGAGCACGAGCTGTGGCCTTGTGGGGAGTCCCTGTTCCCCTCTTTTCTCTTTTTTCCTAATAAATCTCATTATTCTGATTTTCAAATTGTCTGCAAGCCTAAATTTTGGGGGCCGTGTGACAAGAACCCTGTCTTTAGCTGAACTTAGGAAAAGTCCTTCAACCCTTCTGTGCGGCCCTCATCCCTCCAGCACTGTGACCTGGAACCTGCACTGTCGTGGCTTCTCCTGAGCCACCTCCTGCCTTCCTGGGGCTGCCTCACCTTCCTGGGTTCCCACTCCCTGTGCTGCCGCCAGAAGACCCCCTGAGGTCGCCAGGGAGGGAAGTCAGTACCGTTCTTCCTTTCCTGTTCCTTCAGCATTGCTGTGCTGAAAAACATGGTTTTAGAGACTTTTTCTGGTTTTACATATTCATTGTTTCAGGCAAGAGAGTAAACCCAGGGCCTGTGACTCTACTGGGCCAGAAGTGCATGTCCTCAACATTTTTGATTTTCGCTACAGAGAAATGGCTATAATCAAATAGTAATTATTAAATAACTCCCCACGTTACAATCAGCTAAAACCACCCTAAGTGTTGCCCTCTGCAAATCGCTGCTCATTTGCTGCCAGATCCCTGTATTGGCCACCTCGTGTTGCATGTGATGAGCCCCAAAGTAGGTCAGCGCTGGGAGAGACACTGACGGGTCGCCTGGAATCAGAGCCTTAAATCAGAGGGAGCCCTGGAGGAGGGGCGGGCAGAGCCAAGACTGGGTGGGAGGACCGATAGAAGCAGAAGACAGATGTGGACATGGAGGAAGAGGGAGGCAGAAGACAAAAAAAGACAAGAGGTCATGTCGGCATTTTGCCCGGGCACAGACTCCTGTAGTCCAAATTATGAGACATCCAAACGATGCGTTATTTTGTATTTCTGATATTTTACGTTTGTCTCTTACTTTTCCATTTCAGTCATTTCTTAAGAACAATGCGGTAATAGAAATAAATAAAACAAACTCAGTGGGGAAATTTGATGGATTCAGACATCCACAATGAAAAGTTTTTTTAAAAAATAAATTTTTATATATTTTGCTAACAAGTTCCTAATACCTATGACCAAAAAAAACAAAAACAAAAACAAAACAAAAAAAGCTGTGAATGTTTCACATTTAACTACTTTAAATGTAATTTACACTCTCAGTCCTGCCTCATGTTGCTTAAACTGTGAATTCGATTCTTCTAAACTGGTACCTAAGAACTAGTTCAAATCAAATACTTCAGTTTAGCTGCAAAACAAACACAATTGAAAACATTCTCCTAGAGGGTCTGGGCAGATTCAGAACCTGATAAATCATAAAGATCCACATTTATAATGATTATTTTTTCAGGATCCTACCATCTGTGAAGATTCATAGTGAACTAACTGCTTGAGCTCAGGATTGGAGACCAGCCTGGGCAACATGGCAAAACCCACCTCTACAAAAAACTACAAAAATTAGCCGGGCCTTTTGGTGCACTCCTATAGTCCCAGTTCCTTGAGAGGCTGAAGTGGGAGGATCGCCTGAGTTCAGGAGGCGGAGGCTGTAGTGAGCCATGATCACACCACTGCACTCCAGTCTGAGTGACAGAAAAAAAAAAAAAAAAAAGGAGAATTCATAGTGACGTAATGATGTCTGCAGACATGTAAAAGTCTCAGGTGAATTATTTATGCTATAATCTTCAATTCCAGGGGCTTCCCGATATTATTATTCACTTGACCTCAACAGTTAATTATTATAAGTTGAAGTATCATTGTCAAAATAATTGTAATTTTTAAAATGAGCTGAATTCAATTAAGCAATCATAGAACTGGATAGTTCCATGTGTCGTGGGCAGCAGGAAGAAGATGAGACCAGTAAAGATGAGACCAGTAAAGACAGCTGGGACCGTGGGAACAGGCAGGCACTTCTGTTGGCCTCTCTAGCACCTAAATTAAGACAGGATATATTACTACCAAGGAAGTGTAGGGATCAGATTCACGAGCGAGAAATATCTGCAGACTCATAGGGATCAGCTTCATGAGGGAGAAGTATTTGCAGGTCTGCAATATTCCCACATAGAGGTCTCTATGTTCTGCTTCTGGAGAAATTCAATTTCCATCCCAAGAGATGGAGTCTATTATCAAATTATATTATTAACTAAAGACATTATAGATCAAGAATGCATTGGTGGGCTTTAAAAAAAATGGTAATAAACCCTATAATGTACAGGCTTTGAGACATCAGGAACACGGCATGGCCGAGTAGCCCACGTGATACTGAGAATGATTCGAAGGTACTGACCTAAGATGCATTGACCTGGGCTGGTGATTTCTAGGATCACGAAGAGATTTGTGTTTGAGAAAGTTTCTCTTTACAGGTGAGGAAATTATATTCAGCACATCCTTCATTTAATGTAAAATAGGAAAAGCTCTTTCCACTTCACATTGTCGGGGGAAAACAGCAGCTGTGGTCCAAAGACTCAGAACACTCGTTTGAACGAAGGCAGAAGTTTCAGGCCATCAAAATGAGTCACCCTCTAGGTTAAATTAACCACAGACTTTCAGCTCCTAGAAGGAAACAATTCCAATTGTGAATATCGCTGATTAAAACAGCTACGTGGAGGGAGGCTTGAGCTAGTACATAACTAAACAAATATTGCTGAGAAGCGACTAATTGGGCCAATACAGATTGAAGGAAGAATTGTTTGGGAAGTTCAGACAGGGATATCATTATTGAAGTAGCTAAAAATAAATAAGTGGAAAAATGAATAAGTAAATAAATAAATTAAACAATTAGAGTAAAAACAGTAAGATGAAACTACAGAAACATCATCTTGCATCAGACATCCTCTGTGTTTTGCACAGAAGTGATAAAACACAAACACAGGAATGCACGCTTACCTCTAACTCTCAGTCTTCAATCTGCTCCCGTTCACTCTCCGCACCAGTATCAGAGTGCTGCGTGTCCCTGTAGACAAACACAGGAATGCACGCTTACCTCTAACTCTCAGTCTTCAATCTGCTCCCGTTCACTCTCCGCGCCAGTATCAGAGTGCTGCGTGTCCCCGTAGACAGACACCAAACCTTCTGAATCCAGAAACCAGGACAGTGTGGCCTGCAAATGTCACCCAGGCAAACAGGTCCCTCCAGATGGCTGTTTGCCAGGCTTCCCTCTCTGCCAGTGCATTATAAATTTCATGCTCAAGGAATTTGGGTTCTAGACACAGGAAGTTCTGTTCTGACTTTGCTGCTAAGCTGCTGATTAACTTTGACTATTTGAGTTCTCCTCATACGCAAGCAAAAGGATCGGAGTTTAATAAACTCTAAGAATATTTGCAGTTCTTAATTTCTAGGCTCACTTTGCTGACTTGATACCTGAAAAGGATGGGAAGGCAGAGGCGGGTTTCACTGACGCTTTGCTGTCATAGCAGTAGACGTGCTTGGGCGTGGCTGTAAAGGAGATGTCTGGTGTGAATGTTCTGCTGAGATAGCTCCAGCCTCTGACTGATGGTTAACCGTGGGCTCTCAGCCTCGACACTCGGACATCCGGGGCTGCATCGTCTGTTGCAGGGGCCATCCTGTGCACTGCAGGCTGGTCAGTAGCATCCTCAGATGCTACCTCGCAGATGCCAGGGACGCTCCGCAGTGTGACAATAAAAATGTGATCATATGCCTCCAAAAGTCTCCTGGAGGGCAAAATCGCCCCCATTGCAGAACTGCCGGTGTATGTAAGCCTGAGTGAGACTGTCTATCTGTGAATTATTCAATCTTGCACCTGCTTTTAGTTACAGATGTAAGAACCTGCTCTCTGTCAGAAAGAATACATGGATGGACTTCCTTGATGCTTGAAGTAATTCACAATGATGACAATGTCTTCATCGACACATCTTTAAAAGACAATGCCAGAGCTTCTTGTGATTATCATAGTTGAGAAAGTGAAAGATTATGTCAACATAGTCACCCTCGACCTGTGGGTTGAGAGAAGATTAGAAATGGAAGTTAGGATAACATGCATTACTTTAACAATTATAAGATGGATTTTGAAGCTACCCTCTAGTGGTAACACACACACACACACACACACAACACACACTTTTCTCCCCCCTTCGTGAGCACCTTGAAGACAGGTTCATGGCATATGAACCTTTACAATCCTGATCTACACTACACTCATAGCACACTGTTGATACTCAGTAAAGTTTATGTTCATTTGTTGATTAAAATTATAAAGTTTAGAAACTGTTATTGAATAAAAGAACACCACAGAGTCCAGAGAATTAGACCTTAAACTTAGGGCTTGCTATTGCACCACACAGTGAAAATAAAAGCTCACTAAATAGAGTCTTTTTCTCTAGCCAGATTTAAAATTATAAGCACTGGTAGATTTCAACATAAGTTTAACAGTGAGTAATGCATGGAGCATGCCATTTCTTTCAATTTATTTAATACCAAATAATTTAAAAATGATAGACATAAATTTATATATCCCTCTGGGAAGGTATAAATACCCCTTCCTGATAAGGAAAGAAGAAAAAAGGATACAGAGGCACCTCTGTCTCTGGTGCTTTATTTAAGATAGGGCTGAATAAAAACAGTAAAGATATCATTAAGAGTATGCCTTGGCCGGGCGCGGTGGCTCACACCTGTAATCCCAGCACTTTGGGAGGCCGAGACGGGCGGGTCACGAAGTCAGGAGATCCTGACCATCCTGACTAACACGGTGAAACCCCATCTCAACTGAAAATACAAAAAA